>NC_142606.1:66759352-66886172 GCF_041222555.1 Hakea prostrata | reverse complement strand
ATATAGCATTTTACTTTGCTTTGAAATCATGCCATTTATGTTGTTATGGATTAATTGCCTTACTGAGTTTCTTCAAAACTCATTCCTTTTTGTACAATGTTTTGTTAGATTATTCTACAGGTACTGACTACTATGATGGACAGTACAATGAAGTGCAAGCCGATGAAGCGTACTACACGCAAGGTGTTGGCGACAATCAAGATTACTCTGATGATCCCTCAGGCGATCAAGTTGCGTACTACGATTAGGGGCAACGTGGTGTTGGAGCATCTCCGTTGGATTGACGAAGTCCACTATCTTGAAGATGTCATCTATAGGATAAAAGACTCTTAAGTTTAGTTATTTTCTTATTTCTATTGTTTCAGTTGTTATTCCTTTTAGACTTACATACTACTTTCCGTTGTATCTGTGGAGTGAGTTTCCGCCTCACTCTACTTCTTTTGATATCTATGGATATCTCCTATCATTTTTCCGCACTCTGATTATATTATTTATTCATTTCTTGATTTAAATCTTTGTTTATAATATTTAAACCTTGATTATTTCCTGTTTAAGATTATGTTATTGTATATGTGAGAGGATGATTTCCTCGATACTTGATCTTCGGGGCTGTGGATCACACACTCGGGTATGCCAGGTAGGGTACTTCAGAGGTCGCACCACCTTGGGCTAGAGGTCTGTTCACTCGGATGGACCACTTTGAGCAGGGGCAAGTAGAGATGAGGGGCCAGATAGCAGAGTGCCTTGATATGCTCTGCCAGATGAGACTAGCACCACCACCTCCACCACAGTAGTAGATAGACTTAGACTTTGATCCATTTTGATTCAGTACTGACTTTAGGGTTTAGATATGTTTATTGTAGTTTTTATTCAGCACATGTTCATTTCCTATCATTTTGTAAAGCGTAGAGTACGCTCCAAATTATGTAAAGCTTTATCTCATTAATGAAGTACAATTATGTTTGTTGCATTTATATTATTGTCTCTTATGCACTTTCTTGATAATTAACATGTGAGAAGATGTTTCAGTTGTCTTATAGTAAGTTATGCAAAAGAGAATTCACTTACTTTCTTAGTTTGTTTCTAATGAAAGATGTTCTATTACTCACTCTAGTTCTTTTGAGTCACTTCTGGATCTATGACTCAGATTGCTCATCTAACACTTGTATCAAATATTATTGACTTCGTAAAACCACGGCTCTGATACCACTCTGTCACACCCCACCCGCCGGTATCGGTTACCCGCCCGAAAACCCGTGGGGGTGATCCGTCATAGGATCCACAGTTTTAGTCTATCAACAATATTAAATACAAATAAAGATAATCAAGAGCAAAAATGTTCAATAAATGAATTAAAGGAATTACAGGAGTCCAAATACTCCAATAACAATAATAAAAGGAAAGAATAATAAATAAAACGAATACGAGTTCAGCGGAAGTAAACAAAAGAGTTATATCAATTTCTTTCCAATTTCCTTTTCTAAGGCTATAAACTTAGACTCAAGTTTATTAAGGTGAGGAGTCCTCCAGTTCTTCTCCATTTGCTGATCAAACTTTCTAACCACCTTCCGTCTCTGACCATCAATAGGTGCGATAAGCGCACTCCATGCACCCGCAGGAGCTCCCGCACAGGCTATCTCCATTTCCCACTAACGGTGCCACATCCTCTTCATACGGGATGGTTCCTTCATAGGAAACCAGTCCATCTTCCTGTACAATTCCTTCTTCTGTGCAGGCTAATAAACATATACAAAATAAAGGAGTGAGTTCTAAAGAACTCATTAAGAAACAATCATAATTTCCATCAATTATCCAACAATGCCAAAATGCACAAATAATATGAATGAATGCAAAGTATGAATGATACTATGATTTCTAACTATGCAGGTCTCCAACAGTTGACATGCTTTAAGATATACACCAGCTCTCCTCTAGGGAAGTCTAGTCACACTGATCCGGCAAGGACTGGTTACCTCTGTAGGGATCCTGGGCAAAAAGGGAAAGTCCACACCTGACTCTCAAACCATGACTGGGGTTAAGTCAACACTCTCTCACCACGACCATTGGTAATGAGTACTGGCGCATGTCGGGGTTTCTAATCCAATGCAAGGTCATACTGGTTACATGTCTACATGAAGTCCAGATACATCCCCTATGGCACCAACCAACTCGGTTATGTATCCTTCGCAACCTAGGAGAGAGAATCCTCACGGACTGGCTACCGTTGTTGGACTCCACTCCTTAACCCTATGGTCATCCACATATTATTGGGGCGGATGCTCTCATGACTCCTCACGACACCCGGTCCGTTCCTTGGATGTCCATGAGCCCAATCCTAACATATGCAACCCTACCATTTACATGACTAAACGTGGACCAACGTCACATCACTGTCATCACGGGTCACTCGGTTTCAATCCCCTTACCGAAAGGGTAGTAGCATTTGGGTACCTAGCCATGCAATTCTAGACTCTACCTAATAATGTCATCAAAAAGTCATGACAGTGCTGGAGACATCAGCAGGCATGTGTCCCATTCCACAGCCTTCTGATATCCCAAACTAAGATATCCTAAAAGAATACCTCTTCCATCAGAACCATATACTAACCATCATCAATACATAACATTCATAATAAACAAAGTATATATGTAAACAAGACAAACAGCAGTAATATAACAAGATTAATATATAAGACATGAATACAACAGCATATATAAAGAAATACTAATTCTAACAGACACTGGACTAGCATGTTCAAGTCTATTCAAAAGATAGGATTGATTGTCCTTACCTGCATATAAATAAACTGTCCGTAAAAAGAGATTCGTTAACTATTACAAGTCTTTCTTTTCAAACAGAGTATACCTAAACACAGTGTTACAATATTATATAAGTTAATTGAATCAAAGTGAATCATAACCAAAAGTCATTTGGTCACTATTTACCAGCCGGTCGCTCGAGCCGGTCGCTTAAGTTGAGCGACCGCCACTAGTGACCGCCCCAAAAACAGAGAGTTTCAATCCGAAACTCAGGCTTCTGATCACCCGTTTTCAATCTAGATTTCGAGTGATCATGGCCTAAGTCTCAAATCTAATACTCCCAAAGCCAATGGGTGAAGGAATTCCTAGCAATTACCATCATTGGGTTACTCAGAACTCTCCCCTTGACTAGATTATCCTTCTCACGAAAGCAAGGTTTTGTTTTCGGATAAATCACCTCAAATAGATTGGAAAGAGAGTCACAATGATCAAAGAGGGTAACCACCATGATGATGGGATGGGTTAACACTAAAATAGCAGTCAAAGAGGATAAAGAATAAAGGGTGAATTCATTACCTCACTTTAGAAAGCCGAAAAAAGGGAAGGACTGATCTCCAGATCACTGCCAGCACTTCAGACCCACTTTCGAAACTTCCCCGCAGCCGTCTAACCTCCAAAATTAGCAACCACGAATAAAATATTCGTTACTTGGACGAGGGTTACCTTTTATAGAAGTCAAGGGGCAAAATAGGGCAAGAACTCCGAAAACAGACCGGGCGGTCGCTCCAAGCGGTCGCTTGGTTTGATCGACCGCCACTAGCAACCGCCCCCATGTATTTTGCCATACAAGGGTGCTTTTGCTAGGGGGTTGATATCCAAGTACAACCTAGCCCTAAAGAAGAGATGGGGGGGGGATCTTACCTTCATTCCGGACATCACCGAACAACACTTGTCTTCCAGAAGACCAACTACCAAGTAAGGCAGGTTCTTCAGACAAAGGATCCAGATCCATGGGTTCAGGGTATGGATCATGGACTTCTATCTGGACACTCCACAAATTTACCCGACTAGACCTTCGGGTTCTCAGACCTGAAATACGGATCTCGGGTTAGAAATACGGGGGTTGTTACAACCACCGTCGTCATCATCATTGTCACACCCCACCCGTCAGTCTCGATTACCCGCCCGACAACCCGTGGGTGCGATCCGTCACAAGATCCAAGGTTTTAGTCTGTCATCAATATTTAAGACAAATAAAGATAATCAAGAGCAAAGAATATTCAATAACTGAATTAAATGAATTACAGGAGTCCAAAATACTCCAATATCAAAGGAAAGAAATAAAGAATAAAGAATAAAACAAAAATGAGGGCAGCGGAATAATTCAAAAGTGTTTATATCAGTTTCTTTCCAGTTTGCTTTTCTAAGTCAATGAACTTAGACTCAAGTTTAATAAGGTGAGGGGTCCTCCAATTCTTCTCCAGTCTCTGTGCGAACTACCTGACACCCTTTCGCCTCTGACCATCAACCGGTGCGATAAGCGCACTCCATGCACCCGCAGGATCTCCCGCACATGCTATTTCCATCTCCCACTGGCGGTGCCACATCTTCTTCATACGGGATGGTTCCTTCATAGGAAACCAGCCCATCTTCAGATATAATTCCTTCTTCTGTGCAGGCTATAAACATACAAAGAATAAAGGAATGAGTTTTAAAGAACTCAGTAAGAAACAATCATAAGTCTCATCCATCATCCAATAATGCCATGATACAAAAGTAATATGAATGAATGCAAAATATGAATAATACTATGATTTCTAACCATGCAAGTCTCTAACAGTTGACATGCTTTAAGATAAACACCAGCCCTCCTCTGGGTAAGTCTCATCACTCTGATCCGGCAAGGACTGGTTACCTTTGTAGGGATCCAGGGAAAAAGGGAAAGTCCACACCTGGCTCACAAACCATGGTTCGGGGTTAAGTCAACACTCTCTCACCACGACCATTGGTAATGAGTACTGGCGCATGTCGGGGTTTCTAATCCAATGCAAGGTCATAATGGTCACATGTCTACATGAAGTCTAGATACATCCCTTATGGCACCAACCAACTCGGTTCAGTATCCTTCGCAACCTAGGAGTAAGAATCCTCACGGACTGGCTACCTCTGTTGAACTCCACTCCTTAACCCTATGGTCATCCACATATTATTGGGACAGATGCTCTCATGATTCCTCACGACACCCGGTCCGGTCCTTGGACATCCATGCGCCCAACCCTAACATATGCAACCCTACATTTTATATGACTAACAGTGGACCACCAAGTCACATCACTGTTGTCACATCCTCCCAGCCGGTACCCTAACTGGCATACCCGAGAGTGTGATCCACAGCCCAAAAGATCAAGTTTAGGAACGATCATATCCATTTAGCACAATAACATAATCAAAAGCAAGAACAAATCATAATGTTCAAGTAATTTATAATAAAAGTCAAGAAAGGATCTCAGAAGGATCACTAAGAATATCAGAGTGCGAATTAACAAGATACCAAATCAAAAGACATCTGTAGAGTATAGCGGAAATATACTCCACAACATATGCGGAAGGTAGATCGAAATCTAAGTAAACCTCTAAGCTAATACATGTAAGGTAAAAGATAAGTCTAGAAGAAACAAGAGAAATCTAATCCACATCTTCAGTCTGCTCTTCTTCATCTTCAGTCTTCATCTTCTTCACCTTGCCTTTCCTTATATGGACCGTCATCATATTTCAAACCTGTAGAGAAGTCTAACAAAATATATGGTACAAAAGGAGTGAGTTTCGAAAGAAACCCAGTAAGGCAGTTAAATCCATAATAACATAAATGGCAGGATTACAAAACAATCATATATGCAATGTGGTATGAGACAAACAATGAATGTATGAATCTAACTCTACATATGCTGGTCTCTATTGGCAGACATGCTTTAAGTCATAGCACCGTACTTCTTTAGGAAGGTCTCAATCACTCATCATCAGTTGGTAATGGGTCCGGCATCCCTCGGGACATTCCATGGCTGGGGGTATAGGTCACCACTCTCTCACATCACCATTGGTCTAAGTACCGGCGCATGTCAGGGTAAAGCCTAGCCAAATGCAAGTCTTCTACTTAGTTACATCAAGTCAGATCCAGATACGTCCATTCCTCGTCCCCGACGATCCTTTCCGGTATCCTTCACACTAGAGTCCTCATAGTCCCCGACTACGGACTCATCAACCCTACTGGTTATCCACATATGGTAAACGGGAAGCTCTCACGTCCCCTCACGGGTTGGTTACCGGTCTTGAGCGCCCGTGAGCCCAAGTCTATCCATATGCAACCCTACCAATAAATGGCCCCCACAATGTGATTCCTGTCCTCTCACGGGTTGGTTACCGGTCTTGAGCGCCCATGAATCCCCATTGCTACCACGGGTCGTTCGGTCTCAATACCCCTCCGATTAGGGTCTGACATAACGGGACATCCTAGCCAAACACTACTAGACAGTCCTAAATATGTCATCCAACGGTTTAGGAAGGTGTCCGAGAGGGCATCTCCGGAAACATCCCATAATATTCCCGTAGTTGTCCAAGGACAGAAGTGTCAAAAGGACACCTCTCCTTCCCGAACCATACTTAATCAATCACAATCACAAATCAATCATATCATACACATTTACAATATATAGAAAATATACCATAATAAGATCCATCTCATATACAGTTAACAAATAAAGACATTCATAAACTAAAGAAAGCAAGTAAATAAAGCTACTGTAATTAAAGTAAGTGCAGCAGTAATATATTCATAAAAGAATGTAATTATGGTAACAAATCCAAAAGATTCTAATATAGAAACTAAAATCACACAATCTATGCTATTATAGAAGTAACCATCCTTACCTTATATAACTTGAAGAGAATCTCCAAGGATCAAGGAGAATCTTCCCAAACTTGGCAAGAAGGTCCTAAACAAGTATATATATCATATTAGGAAAGAAACCTAGAAGGTAAGATATCAAAACATCCAAAACAGACCACATATGAGGTTACTGTCCTCATTGGTCGGTTGGATTGGTCTACTGTCTCAGTCGACCAATGAGTCGACCAATAGAGACAGTGGCCTTCAAAATCAGAGTTTTTAGAATATAGAACCAAATTTGGTGGTTCAAAAGGGTACCAAACAAGGGGGAAACTACTATGAAAGTATCCTAGTATATAGAGGACTTCAAAACACTAATCAAATCAAGTCTTCAAGTTACAAATTAGGAAACAAAAGTTACCATAATTAGATCAATCATGGTTCTTGAAGAATTCATAGTAACAATCATGGACAAGAACGATAGAATGATGGATCATTGATCGTGATAAAGAAATCATGAAAAGCATGCATAGATCTTCAAGAAAAATAGATCTAAGACTGAAGAACATGAATCTAAATAAGGAAACAAAACTTACCATAAATGTATTAGTCATGGTTCTTGGAGAAAGCATGGTATGATCAAGAAGAATGAACTAGAGATTGATAGGTTACAACTCTTGTAAAGAAAACACAGCGATTGACTACTAATATGATCAATAAAACAGATCTAAGAAGATCAGAATTTGAATCAAAAGATGAACAAAGACAAGATCATGATTTAGATCATGATTCCTTTAAAAGGTTGCAATGATCATGGTTAAGATCATCGCATTAGCCATTAATCCTTAGGAAGATCATGAGGGATGAGTAGAGAGATGTTTGCAACAGAGAATGCAGCATCTTCTCTACTGTCTCAGCCCAAAAAGGAAAGAAAAACAGAGATGGAGAAGAAGAAGAGAGTGTAGACATACCTTTGATGCAAGAGGAAGAAGATTACTTGAGTTCTTGCGAGGGATCAACCAAGGATGCAAGGAAATTGATTAGAATGGAGTTCTAACTCGTTCCAGAGGCTTAGGAGGCGAGAGGGAGACGAACTAATCCCGAGATTGGACTTAAATAGAGCAAGAAAGACCTAAATCTGGAAAACAGATCTCATTGGTCGATTGGATTGGTCTCTTTGGACCAGTCGACCAATCGATCGACCAATGGAGACAGCAAGGTACAGATTGCACTGTTTTGGTCATAACTTCTTCGTTTGAAGTCCGATTGATCCGAAATTCGAAAGGGAACTTCACACAAATATAATAAGACTATCTAGCATAATTTGACATCATCCATGGTCCAAAAATCAGTACTTTATAAATTAGGAACATGAGTTTCTAAATTGGAAACAACATGGTTCTCATAGCAAACTCACTATGGATTCAAGGGAAGAATTAGAGAGAACAAGGCTTCTCTCTAATGGAATATCAAGAACATATCAGAGGCAAGAATAACTAAATAGAAAATCAAAAGAATACTAATCCTAGAATGAGAGGAATCAAAAATAGAAACTTACTAGAATGCTTATATCAATGGTCAACATAGAAGGCTAAAATGGCTAGAAAGAAAGGGGAATTGATTCAAGGAGATGAAACACATTGGAACAATAGTAAAGGCTAAGATCAAACATGTTAAACATTAATGAGAAAAGAAGCTACAGTAGAATGATCATGCTGTCCAAAACTCAATCAAAATCAATGAAGAATTGAGGAGATTCACCATGTGGTTTCAAGGAATGGATAGACTGATTGGGGGCTCACTCTAAGACATAAAGAGATTAGAGAATAGGTAGTTATAGAAGTGTAACACCTTCTCACAATCAAAACATCAAGATAGAACAGTAAGAAGAAGAAAAGAGAGAAGAAGGAGACAGAACACTGAAATCAAGGTCCAACTTCAAGATGTAACATTAAACTAACATTTCTTCACCCAAAATAGATAGGGTGTCCTGGCTAGGTTTGGGCTGGATTTCACAACTGTCATCACGGGTCACTCGGTTTCAATCCCCCTACCTAAAGGGTAGTAGCATGTGGGGTATCTAGCCATGCAATCTAGACTCATCGTAATAATGTCATCAATTAATCATGATAGTGCTGAAGGCATCAGCAGGCGTGTGTCCCATTCCACAGCCTTCTGATATCCCTAGCCAAGATATCCCAAAAGGAACACCTCAACTATTAGAACCATATACCAATTACCATCATCATATAACATTCACAATTCACCAGGTAATTATGAAATCAAGGCAAACAGCAGTAGTATATCAGAATTAAATACAACTACAGCAGCATATAATAATAGAAATTAAGACTAACAACTATCAGATTAACATGTTCAAGTATATGTAGATAGATAAGATAGATTGTCCTTACTTGCATATAATTGGAATGTCCGTAAAATGGAATCCAGTAACTATTAGAAGACTTTTCTTTCAAACAGTAAACACCTAAACACAGGGTTATTAGAATATATAAGTCACATGAATCAATTTGAATCAGAACCAAAATCCATTTGGTCACTATTTACCAGCCGGTCGCTTAGGTTGAGCGACCGCCACTAGTGACCGCCCCAAAAACAGTGAGTTTCAATCCGAAACTCAGGCTTCTGATTACTCAATTTCAATCCGGATTTTGAGTAATCTTGACCTAAGTCTCGAATCAAACACTCCCTAAGCCAAAAGGGTGAGGGAAAACTAACCATTACCATCAATAGATTACCCATAACCCTCCCTTTGACTGGATTAACCATCTCACGGAAATAGGGTTTCTTTTACGGTTATTCCATCTCAAGTAGATTAAAAAGAGAGTTAAAATATCCAAGGGGGTAATCACAAAGACGAGGGAAAAAGGGTAATACTAATTTAACGGACAAAGAGAGTAAAGAACGAAGGGTTAATTCAATACCTCACGCCAGAGAGTCAGAGAAGGAAAGGAACTGATCTTCCAAGTCACTGTCAGTACTCCAGAGACTCTTTCGGATCTTCCCCGTAGCCATCTAACCTTCCAAATAAGCAACCACGAATAAAGTATTCGTTAATTAGACGGAGGTTGCCTTTTATAGAAGTCAGGGGGCAAAATAGGGCAAAATCCCCGAAAACAGACCGGGCAGTAGCTTGGGCCGGTCGCTCCGCCCCCATGTAATTTTCCATACAAGGGTGCTTTTACTAGGGGGTTGATGCCCAAGGCCAACCTAGCCCTAAATAAGAGATGAGGGAGATCTTACCTTCACTCCGGACATCTCTGAACAACACCTGACTTCCAGAATTCCAAGTTCCAACCAAGGCAGGCTCTTCAGATAAAGGATCCAGATCCATGGGTCCTGGGTATGGATCATGGGCTTCAATCTGGATACTCCACAAGTTCACCCGACTAGACCTTCGGGTTCTCGGAGTTGAAATACGGGTCTCGGGTTAGAAATATGGGGGGTGTTACAATCATCCCTCCAAGTATGACTAGGACTGGGAGCAAGGGTGTCATCTGGATCATCCTCCTACGTGCTAGGCTACACCATCCAATCCTCATCCTCCATGGCAGCAACCGCCTGATGTACCTACCCCTCTCGAGATGCCATGTACTCATCTACATCAACTCCTGTAGCTTGAGCAATGACTGGGTCTGGCCTACCTCCAGGATGGTCTAACACTGGCTCGCCCCTGTCCAACAACCAATCAATGAGTGGAGGTTGGTCATCTGCAGTGAGCTCGAAGATATCATTGAGCTGGATGTCCCTGTCTGTCTCAGTGTTAGCCTATACACGGGTATTCTCTAACTTCAGCCTCATGTTGTAGTGACAATACACGAGGTCATTCAGGCGTTGACTTCCCAACCTATTCCTCCTCTGGGAGTGAATCATCCCAAATGTACTCCAATTCCTCTCACACCCAGAGGCAGAGCAAGTCTGGGAGAGGATCCTCACTGCCACTTTCCAGAGGTTCTCTGCATCGCCCCCATACTGAACCCACCACTCAACTGCATTATCACAAATAAATTAAGTTAATACTTTAATGCTTAACAAAAATCCTACTTATATAATTATATACTTATATTTAAAATGTAATCATGCCTCTAACCTGGATCATAATTTTGTCGGTTTTGAGCAGAAGCAACTGAACCAAAGGTCTCCAGTGCATCCCTATAGTATTTTATCTGCAATAATTTGTATTGATGGTTAGCTAAATTCTTTCACAAATAAAAAGCAAGTTCTAAGTTCTAACTTCCATATGGCAACTTGATTGGACCATTGGGTTTGGCTCTAACTTCGCAATAACCTCCATAACGACACCGAGCAGGTTTGACCGCAACCCCAAATTTTCAGTGTACTGATATTTTGGATTGAGATAATAGGCTGCATAATTCACAAACTCACAGTCAAAGAATTAATATTTTCTACAAGTTACAAATTAATAATTATAAGTAGTAACCCACACTAATTACTTACCTGCCCTATGCATCGGATGCATTAGATGAGCGGTCCATCTAGCATCAATAATGTTCAAGTACGTAACGCAACCTCTGGGGTTAGCTCTTTGGATTGCTACTTTCATTCGCTCCAGGGCTGCATATATGTGCAGCATAGTGGGCTCCCTAAGGGAGGATCAACCATACGTAAGACCTTTATTATAGGATCTAAGGTCTCCAGCACAATTCTCACATTCCTCAAAAACTCATTAGATGAGATTGTCGTCTGTGCGGTGCGCCCACTACTAGTACTGAATTATCACAAACACATTAAGTTAGTAATAAATACTACATACTATATATTTATATTTCATAGTATAAATGTATAAGAAGTTAACAACTTGTTAAATCAAATAGTAGAGACTAGAGATTAAAAATAAAAAATAAAAAAAAAAACCTTACTTTGATCCAACCCATGAGAACAACTCCTCTGATGAAAACGTGGATCTCAAGCCCGCCTTCCATTCCTGAATACTACTGAGGGCGACGAAATTCGTGGCGAATCTCGTAGGACCAGGTCGCACTAGCTCACCACCGCATGCTTGCCTCATCATATGCAGAGCAATAATATGATTGTAGATGAAATTTGTTACCTGCCTGGCCCTCTCCACTATGCTCTGGATAATATTGATCTTGCGATGTCCTTTAACATGAGGTCGATACAATGAGCTGCGCAGGGTGTCCAATATAGGTTATATCTAGCTGTATTCATTAGTACCTCACCGGCTTTCTTGAAGTTGGAGCCATTGTCAGTGACAATTTGCACCACATTCTCCTTCCCAACTTTATCAATCACATCCTACAAAAGTCCAATAATATACCTGTGGTCTTTTGTATGCCTACTAGCATCCACAGATTTTAAAAACACAGTCTTTCGATCACAATACACCATAAAATTAATGATAGACTTTCTTGTCGAACCGGTCCATCCATCACACATAATGGTGCATCCATATGTCTCCCAAAATATTCTCAAACTACTGATGTACTCCTGAAGCTCCTCCTTCTCCTCAGCCAGGAAGGTGGTCAACACCTCGTTAGGGGTAGGACCACGATATCGAGGACCTGCCTTTGCAATTGTGTCAACCATATTACTGTAATAAGGACCTTGTGCTGTATGTGCTAGAATCGAACTGTAGTACATCCACTTTGACACTGCCTTCTTTACTTTATTCGCCATCCCTTTCCATGCACCTGTGATCTTGGGCTGCTTGGCCCCCTTATTTCTGAAAATATCAAGATCCTGCTCTAGGATAGGATCCGACCTCTGTGGATAGTCACGTGGACGTGATCCCCGTACATCAGATGTAGAAGGGACCCTCTGACTCTGTGATCAGCTGAACATACCACGTATACCACCCCTGTCCCTAGATCCAGATGCTCCAGCCCCTGATCCAAATTCTCCAGCCCCTACAGGCCTAGAGGTACCAACTCTTGTAAATCTAGCTCTGGCCCTCTCCTCCTCCTTGTGAAATCCAGCCCTATCCTAACCCTAACCTTGACCTGAAAACCATGTTGTTTATAGGTCCGATGACCCGGAGTAAAGGAAGAAGTCAACTGTGGGCCATCTCAGTGGAAGATATGAAGTATGAATCTGAACCCATGGATGTTGATGTTGGTGTTCCAATCTTGGAAGTCTGTGCAGAACTAGAAAGGAAACTGCACCTGACTGAGATGAGATTAGTTGAAAGACTTGGAGTATTATATGACTTGGTTCGAAGGCATTTCTACACCCTAGGTATGTCACTTGATGTGTGTGTAAAAGCCCTTTAGGTTTGGTGTCCAATTGATCCTTCAATTCCCTATTTGAACCTTGCTGACCTGATTGGTCGACTGGGCCAGTCGACCAAGCATTTGACCAATAGTGTGTTAAATCCGAGAAACTCCAATTTTAGGGTTTTTCACTCTCTATTTAAACACACTTCGTGTTTCTTAGTATCATCTGCCTCCAAAACACTCTGAGAACGTGGGAAGACTTGTTTGAAACTCTCTTCGGTGATTTCGAAGAATTCTCTGCAAGATCTGTGATCTATCAATTCAAGGTTAGTAAAATTTTCGATGTCATGATTTATTCTTCAATCTTGTTCTTGTTTGAGATTGGGAAGAAGATGCTGCATTCTTGCAACCATCTCTTCCATGATCTCATTCTTTTCTTTAGGGTTTATGATCAGCATAGAGATCTCAACCCTAATTCTTGTAAGATCCTTTGAAACCCTAGTTCTTCTTATGGATCTAATTTCTTAGCCGACCGAATCTAATTTTCATGACATACTTGTAATTATTCTGATTACCTTTTCTTGGATGAGATCTAAACCATCTCTTCCATGATCTCATTCTTTTCTTTAGGGTTTATGATCAGCATAAAGATCTCAACCCTAATTCTTGTAAGATCCTTTGAAACCCTAGTTCTTCTTATGGATCTAATTTCTTAGCCGACCAAATCTAATTTTCATGACATACTTGTAATTATTCTAATTACCTTTTCTTGGATGAGATCTAAATCATCCCTAGTCTTTTCTGTGATTTTCATAGTATATTTTTCATCGAATTCTAGGGTTTTCTCCCAATTGGGGAAACCATAATTTTAAATTGAAGGTAGTGTTTTTAATCATTATTAGTGCCCAATCTTTACTCCCTTAGTGTTAGAATACTATCCTAAAGTTTTCCTCCAAGTTTCGTGAAGTTCTGAACCCTGTAGATTGAGTTTCGGATCAATTTTCTCGAATTTGCTTCGTACTGACTCTGTTGGTCAACGGATTGGTCGACTGGGTCAGTAGACCAATCGATCGACCAATGCAGTCAGAAGCTCTGTTTTTAGCTCTGTTTGATTCGTTTGCTCTCTAATCTTTTAGGCTTCTTTCCTAATGTTGTATCTATGATTGTTAGGGGTTTAATTGCTAAGTTTGGAACCTCTCTCTTTAATCTTTGGATTATCTACAACGATAATTAAGGTAAGGACAATTATTTCATAATAACATAGATCGCGTATACTTTGGTTTCTAATTTAAGAAACTCTGAGTTTAACTACTGTTATTGTATTTTATACTTATGATGTACTACTGTAAGTACAGTAGCACTTCACTTATGTTTTCTTTTTCATCATTCAAGCTTATATGAAATGCTTATTACTACATATTGTTTAATGATTGGATTATGCTTTTACATTCTCTTTTGTATGATGAGGTGTTGTTTTTGTATGTCATGACTGATCTGAGAATGTGTTTGATTAAGTATGGTTTGGGATTGAGAGGTGTCCTTTTGACACTTCTGTCCTTGGACATCAACAGAAATAGTATGGGATATTTCTGGGGTTGCCCATTGACACCTTCCTGGACCATTGGTTGTCATACCTAGGACTGTCTAGAAGTGTTTGGCTAGGATGTCCCCGTTATATCAGACCCGATTCGGAAGGGTATTGAGACCGAACGACCCGTGGTAGCAATGGGGATTTATGGGCACTCAAGACCGGTAACCAACCCGTAGAGGACAGGAATCACATTGTGGGGGCCATTTACTGGGAGGGTTGCATATGGCTAGACTTGGGCTCATGGGCACTCAATACCGGTAACCAACCCATGAGGGGACATGAGAACTTTCCGTTTACCATATGTGGATAACCAATAGGGTTGATGAGTCCATAGTCAGGGACTATGAGGACTCTAGTGTGAAGGATACCGGAAAGGATCCCAAGAGGGGAGGAATGGACGTATCTGGAACTGAGTTGATGTGACTGAGTAGATGACTTGCATTGGGCTAGGTGATGTGAGAGAGCGGTAACCTAAACCCCAGCCATGGAATGTCCCGAGTGATGCCGGAGCCGAGTGACTGAGACCTACCCAAAGAAGTACGGTGCTATGACTTAAAGCATGTCTGCAAATAGAGACCAGCATACATAGAGTTTAGATGCATACATAGATTATCTATTTCATATTGCATTGCATCTTGTTATGTTCTGCTGTATGTTATTTATGTTGTTATGAGTTAACTTGCCTTGCTAAGTTCATTCGAACTCACTCCTTTTTGTGCAATCTTTTTGTTAGATTATTCTACAGGTATTGACTATTATGAAGGATAATACGATGAAGCGTACTACACGCAAGGTACTAGCAACAATGAAGATCACACTGATGATCCCTTGAGCGATCAAGTTGCGTACTACGTTTAGACATAACGTAGAATTGGAACATCTGTATTGGATTGATGAAGTCCACTATTTTGAAGATGTCATCTATAGAATAGAAAACTCGTAGTTTAGTTTGACTTTATTTTCCTTACTTTCCTTTAGAAATAGTTGTAATTCTTTTTAGACTTACGTGGTACATTCCGCCATAACTGTGGAGTGAGATTCGGCCTCACTCTACTTTTTTATGTGCCTACATTTGGTATCATTTTTCGCACTCTGATTATACTAATATTCATTTCCTGATTTAGATCTTTTGTTTATAATATTAAAAAATTGATTATTTTTTGTTCATGATTATGTTATTGCATATGTGGGAGGATGATTTCCTCGATACTTGATTTTCGGGGCTGTGGATCACACACCCAGGTATACCAGTTAGGGTACTGGCTGGGGGGATGTGACAGGCCTAAAGGTACCAACTCCTGTAAATCTAGCTCTGGCCCTCTCCTCCTCCTGGTACTGCATCGCTCTACTCTCAGCCATCGCCCGTCTAATGTCCCTCTCCTCCTGCTCTCTCAAATCAACCTCCTAATCAGAATTTGAATCAACTCTGTAAAATGATGGTGCTCGCACCGTCTCATCCAATGCATCATTTACCCTTCTCCTCTCATGTTTCTTCTTCCCCTTGTCTTTCTCCATCTCTCTAACTGCCTTCACGATATCCATATTCGCCTCAGTGCAAGTGGTCACATCCTTTGAACTACCAGTGATGTGAGCCTTAAACCTACATATGCCACCTGAGTTCAACTCCTTACCACAGAAGTTGCATTTTGTTTTACTTTTGTTGCCATCAATTGCAACACAATACTACCATGCAGGATCAGCCCTCCCCCTCCCTGCAAGCCCCGCTCCCTGTGTCTGTCCCTGTCCCTGGCCCTATGAACCTGCTCCTCTCCTAGTGCTAGACATGATAACTGTTACAACAAAAATGATTTCATAAACAATTAAACAATACCAATATAATATTTTAAACAATATTTAAATTTTTTTCAACAAAAGAAAAGGTTACCATATCAAAACCGACAATGAAACCACACGAGAAGCACTTGAAAATAATTATATAGGTATTCTATAATTTTCTCTAATTTTCAAAATCATTTCCCTTATTTATTCCTAAAATTTTTTTTCTCTTTTTTCATAATTATTTATATTTTATATTCATATTTTAATAAATTTTAAAAAATCAAATAATTATTTATTGGGTCGAAAAATATTCCGACTCAGTGAGTTTGTAGATCGACCCATGGAGATCCACATATATTTTTTCAATCACGATACAACACATATATTAAGCAAAAGGCAAGCATTTAAAATGTAGAAAAATATAATTTTTGGGTCCCGAAAATAAATAAATAAATTACTTAGCGAAAGAAAATTCCCGACTCCATGAGTTTGTAAATCGCCTACTTGTATTCAACATATATTAATTTAATATCCATCCAACAACATTATGGCATGCATTTAAAAAAAAAATTTCATACCCATCCAACAACATTATAGCATGCATTTAAAAAAAAAAAAGTTTAGAGAAGAACAGTTTACCTCTTAGATGAAAAACACCCAGATCGGTGTGAAATTTCACTTGATCGTCTTAAATAATGCTATATCCGTCAAGAATTAAGTGAGTATTGCGGTTTTATGTCGAAGATCGGACGAAAATATGGCCAAAACACCTAGAACTAGGTGAGAGAAGCTCTGAATGGTTTGGGTGAGGAGAGAGAAAATCAGATAAATCAAATGATAATTCCCAAAAAATCCCAGCGAACCCCCTTATATCACCGAAATTCTCACCAATTTCGGTAATTATTGCGGAACTTGTGATATATAGCCAGTTGGGCTAGAAATCGTCGAGATATCGCCAATATATGAGGGATATCGTTTCGGGTATCGTTTCGCCCGGGCGAAATCACCTCATTTCGAATTTCGGCTTAAGTTCCATGCTCTAAACCTTCAATTTAAATTTCCAACAAATGGAGGCTACTGCCCCAGCCGGTGGAAGTGCTTCTACTGCTTGGTTGAACTCCGCAAATGAGTATAACATCCCTTCGCCGCGCGGAGCAACGGTGGATTATTGGAAGCAATGTTGCAGGAATCGAAATCTATACTTCAAGAGTAGAAGAGGGATGATTTGTTAGAACAGAGACCTGGACCAGATGGATTGATTCCAGTCACCGACGTCGCGATTTTTTGACAGATTACCTGTGAGGCAGCTCCAGCCCTCAAACATTTGCCAGTCAATAGGATGATTCTAGCTCTGTCCTTTGCTCTCCTAGTGAGCCCTCTTTCTGCTCTTTGGATTTTTTTGTTCTTTCTTTTGCACCTTCTTCCCCTTTTCAGTTCACAATCATTCGCCTCGGTTAACGTGCAGGGTATCTGCGATTACTCGCTCTTTCGAATTGTAATACTGAAACGAGCTCCATTAATTCTATAGAAACATAGCTTCCTTAATTCTATATTCCAATCCTTCTGGAATGGAATTTAGCTTCCTAATATTGAAACCAAAAATCTATTTTGAAGACTCTGTTCTTAAATGTTCAAAATCAGTTACTTTTAATATTGTATACATGTCTACTGCCGCTCATACACATTGCCTGTTTCAATATGTTTACTGTTTCAAACTTCATTGCCCTTTGTTCCAAAACATCGCGTTCTGCTTTCTGTTTCAGGATTTCAGATTCAACTCCTTTTTCTTCATATGCTTCCCAGTACCGGTGGGTAATATGTGGGTCGGGCTTGTGTGAATGGGAGATTGGCGGGCATTCTGAAAAGGTCATGCAGAGAGGGTGGACCGAGATGCAGAGGTTGGGTCGGCCTGGGTTGTTGGTGAAGGAACACAGGAGGAGAGGAGATGGTAACCAGTGCTTTTTGGGCAGTTTACAATACCAGCTAAGAAGGAAAGCTGTATTTCCTGGGGAATCAAGAAAAGAAGTTAAGGGTAAGCGATTTTGGGTAATATTGGGAATGATTGTAATTGCCCTAATTCATTTTCGAACCAATTGGATTGTCGAGCTGTGCGTGGCTGTCTTCATGTAATTCATGTAATTTGTCTTTTTCTCCTTAATTAAATATTAATAGCAATGACTCCTTTGATTAATTAGTCTTAGTAGTTTAAACTTTAGTATATAATGCATCATTACAGGTAGTCAGCTTAATAATTGGTGTACTTCCCATTTCTTTTTTGTTAAACTTTATGCTGCACAGATTCAAGAAGTAGTTCAACATAACAAGGAATTGGAAAAACTAATATATCACACATTAAAATATTTAAATTTAAAAATACAGATCTCATTTAAGATTGAAGAATAAAATTTGCAGACTTTGACTAGGTATTATATATTGATTTGTATTGGGGGAACCTTGGTGCAACTGTTATATTGCGCTAATCCCAACCTGTCGGTTGTGGGTTTCAATAAGACATCCTCTTTTATCTCCAGATCTCAACTTCCGGGAGTTTTAGGATTTGTTGGTTCTTCTTAAAGAAACACCAAACAGTAATAGTTCTGTTTGCCTCCTCTCTGTGACATAAGTCCCTGATTCATAGCATAAGAGGAGCTGCTGCTGCTGAAATTGGAGGAAGATGGCAAAAGCCAAAATGTTCTGTTATGTTGTTGCCTGTCTTATTTTACTAGTAGCACTGTTTGTACAAGAGGGACAAAGCCGTGCTCTTGTACTTAACTTTACTTCCTTCTCAGATGACCAACTAGTTTCTGATGGCATTGATGATCATCAATCCCATCCATCTCCTCTCCTACTTATGAGGAACCTTTACAATCATTCTGATGATGAACCATGTGACAGATTATTCAGCTTCCTTCCCTGCACGGATACTGTTGAAACAGGCTTGTTCCTTGTTGCACTCTATGGATACATGCTCTTCATAGGTGAGAATCATGTCACTAGTGGCAGAGAATTGCTGTACAAGATCATTGGCAATGACTGGTATGGTTCTAGCCTCTTCCACATTTTTGGTGTTCTACCTGAGGCCACTGTCATTCTATGTAAGTACTCTTCTTGTAGTTTAACTTAATTTGTCCAACAATATGAATAGTATGATGATCATGAAGAAGAAGGTTTTTTTTTAATGGTTAACAGTCTCTGGGCTTTTTAAGGATAAAGAGGAGGCTCAGGAACGAGTATTCACCGGAGTGGGCTTGCTGGCTGGTTCAACAATCACCCTTTTGACTTTAATATGGGGAACTTGCATTCTTGTGGCCAGAAATGATAAAACTTCCTGTTCTACTTCTATTGAGTCAGAGGTTTCATCTTCTCAAGACACACAGATTAGAAGACCGATCAGATCCTTTTTGACAAGTATGTTTCCTCTCCCTCCAGTCTTTTGAACCAATAATGATCATGGAAAGGGTGAGCTTAAAATATCGTTGTACCTTTGGATTACATCTGGTCAACATGATTGTTTTTCGAAATTTCATCTTTCTACTAAACTTTTCCTTAAAAGCAAGGTTTAAAGCATTGATATCAAGTATCATATCATTCAGGTGAACTTAGGAGACATATCATCTTGTATCGAGTATTGTATCTTACTGGCCAATGTATTTTAATGCAACCCAATAGAGACATGTTGATATTTATTGTATCGGATGTATCCAATATGGGTATGTATCAGCTAGTACGTTATTGTATCGTGGGATACTTTAAACCTTGCTTACAAGATGAATGGTTAAAACCTAGTAGTCGGATCCAATAATCTTTTTTTACCAATGAATAAATAAATAATTGACAAATTTCTGTTCTGCAGGATCTGGTGTTACTACTGATAGGGAAACAAGTAAACTAGCGGCTATCATGGTTCTATCTATGGTCCCGTTTATTATTGTGCAACTACCTGAAATTTTCAAGCCTATTTGCTCTGGAGATACTGTGATATTGGTTGCTCTTATTACCTGCATTCTATTCCTCCTTTCCTACTTCATCTATCAGGTATCAAGTATTCCAATCCTTTTTAGAAAGTTTTAGCACAATTGGTGTTTTACAAGTTCTGCTGTAATACTATGCTTAAGGGAGCAACCTTTCATCACACCATCACCTATCTATCAAATATCTCCAATTCTGGTTGATATTTTGTGCACATCATTGTCAGTGGACCAAATTTCAAATGAATCTAATTTATATGTGCAAATTACAACATATTTCCCTGAAAACTGCATAAATCAAGAGGAGTTTTTGGGTATTGACATGGTCACAAGGGTGTGTCCATATGCTTATTTGTTATATACACCACATTTCCATTTTGAATTTTGTCACAGGAAATCACACCCTGGATTCAAATGAGGAAACTAGAATATGTGAAGCAGATATATCTACTGAGAGATATTTTGACACATATGCAAAACAATGCCGTAGGAAACCTCCTCACCAGAAATGGTGCACCTAATGTGTCTGCTATAAGACGGTAAGCATGTTATTCAGTATGGCACTCTTTGCCATATTTGAAATTTCATACTACATTGTTCGATCAATTTTTTCTCTTAAGTACAGGTTAATTCGGGCTATCGACCAAGACAATGACAAGGCAATATCAATCAATGAATTTCAAGAAGTGCTTAAAGGACTTAATGTTGGAGATGTGGACACTAAGAAATCAATAGAGAAACTAATTCGGGAATTTGATGCAGATGGTGATCATATGATTGATGAAAAAGAGTTCATAAATGGACTTGAAAAAATGATGGAAGTTGCTAGGAATATGGTTGCAGACAAGTACTCAGCCCCAGAAGATCTTGAAGATGACAAAGCTTACCAGGTGATTAGACACAAAATCAATGTTTGCTACATCCTCTTCAACTTCAACGTAATTATGAGATCCTCTGAATGACTGCAGGAAGTTTGGCATGAAGTTGAAAATGATGAGTTACTGGATAAAAACAAAACATGGACTTTGATGAAAGCTGTATTACAATTGTTATTTGGAATGATCATCTTAGCTGTGCTTTCAGAGCCTCTTGTCGACGCAGTTCAAGGCTTCTCAACTGCTGCAAATATCCCTCCTTTTTTCGTTGCATTTGTAGTGGTCCCTTTGGCTACTAACTCAAGAGAAGCACTATATGCAATTAGCACTGCTAGCCGCAAGATTCCAAGAACTTGTTCTTTAACATTTTCTGAGGTAAGCTTCTTCAAATTCACTTACAATAGGAAGGTCATCTTCTATCTATCATGGCTAGAACAAGTTATGTGGTTCCCTTAAACAATCTTATCAACAGAACAGCGTTTAATTCATGTTCACATATATAGGATACAATGTGTAGTTCAGTTATTTTCTTGATCTCCATTACTTATTTTGTTTCAATTTTGTTTCCTTAGCTGATAATTAAAAGGAGTCTGTCATCAGTGTGTAGCTAATTTTGGAGTTGCTTGTGCAGATTTACGGTGATATCTTCATGAACAATCTCATAGGCTTATCTGTATTTCTAACAATCATTTATGCTCGGGGCTTGACATGGAACTTCTCTGCCGAAGTGCTAGTTGTGTTCATCGTTTGCACGGTGATGGGTCTTCTTGCGAGTTTTCGTCACACCTTCCCCCTTTGGACATGTTTGGTGGCATATCTTCTCTACCCTTTCTCTTTAGTACTGGTTTATGTCTTGAATTATAAGTTGAGCTGGTCTCAAAATGTATAGGGAAGTTCTCTACCCCTTTTTCTGTTTATGAAACTTACTTGCCACATGTACCCCTTTTTCGTAACAACCTTCAATAAAGAACAATTTCTTGTATCAATCTCCAGGCATGACTAATTCATCATAGTTGTAATAAAGGCCCTTGCCCACCCCTTTTTTTTTGCATATTTGTTGATGCAATCGATGATCGGGAAGAAATTCTGTGTTAGGTGGAATATCCTTTCTCATGATATCACCTTTCAGTTAAAGTCAATGCATGGACTCTGAAATTACAATTTTGCTACTATCATGTGCAATTAATGCGCATGACGGTCAAGCCAATCGGATGGCTGGCTTCATCCTTCCATTAAAATAAGATAAAACAACTTTTAATGCTTGGTTTTTGCTGACGGTTCAGTCCAATGACAAACCAGCGATCCGAGTTGGGCGGTTTGAGTGATATTGGGTAAGTGAAGTATTGGTATTTCATACCAAATGGTTAATACGTTTTAAACAAAATACGTATATACTATTAGATTTTTCTTTTCAAAATGTCTTGAAAACAACCCAAAACCCATGGCTTTCACCCCGCCCAACTCATTTTACGATTTGGAGGTCTGATCTGAAAATCTGGAGAAGAAGAAAAACAGCAACCCTTGCTCATCTTGAGAACGAACTCTAAACACGAATGTTGATCGCATCTTGGAGAAGCTCGAGAAGATCTGTCTGTCATTGGAAGGAGAAGAAGCAGAGGAGAAGACTAGTTGAACTCGTGTTTCATTTCAAAATCAAAAGCCCCAACTCTTGTTCTAGGTCAACCTCGAATCCTCTTGTTCTAGGCGATATCCTTCAAATTCAGGTATCCATCATCTCTCCCAATCTCTTTTGTCTATGCTTTTACATTTGATAGGATTCATACGGAAGTGCAATTCTTCGAAGGTGTGGTTTTGTGCCTTAGTGGAGGATTTTCAACGATGTTTGAGTTTAATAATATTCAGTCGCAGGTTGGGGCTCCCAGTTTTCGATCGAAGGAGAAGAAGAATCTTGAAGCAGAAGAAAGAAGAAACCCTCAAATCCCTCTTCGGTTCTTGAACCATAGCCGTTGCATTTCTTACTTCGTGGTTCTTGAAACAGTTTTTATTCATAAGGAAGTGCAACTTTTACTAGGTAGAAAATTCCCACTCTTGTCTGTGCTGCTTCGGTCTTGTGGTTATTAGCAAATAGTCTTGTGTGATGTCTTTTTTAAACAACAATGAAAGTCACAGGAGGTTGGTAGTTTGGGTCCAGAGAGGCACAAGCCTGTTTGTGGATCAACTTTAGTTTCACAGAAATTCTAGTTGAGCTTCAGTTATTGAGGTTGGAAGGACAAGTAATGTACCTTTCGAATTGCATCTAACTCATAAAGTAGAACTTGATAAAATTGCCCTTCACTCACACCATCTCTGCTCCAAATAAATCCACTTAATAAACGAAACTATGGAACATAACTGCATACTATGCTAATGTGTGCGGACATTCTTATGTGTAATGCTAATGTATCTTTGTGCACAAATGTAGCCAACAGACGTTAATGCACAACTCCATGCATGTTACATCTAGTTTTGTCAATGTTCAATGATGACTATTTTTTCACAGCTAAAATATCCTTGCTTTTTGTTTCACATAAAGAGAGTCATATGCAAAAACTACTATGATGGCATGTAACCAATTGAATTCAGGATTATTAAGCTCCTAAAAAAAAACATGTTATAAGAGCATGCATGATGGGACCTTTAGGTGGCGTTTGGTTCCGCAATTCCCTGGAATTAGATTCCAGGGAATCATGAGTCCAACAAAAAAACGTGTTTGGTTTAAAATGAGTCTGATTCTAAGGGGATCATGAATCAGCTCGGATCCACGTTTTTGCCTAAAAAATCAAATCCACTGGAAACCACCTCTTGAGGTGGTCTCCAAATAGACTCATCGTTTCGAAGCTGGGGTATAAATACGATTGACTCACTTTCAGAATCACTTTTATCGTGAAATTTTCTCAACACCTCTTCGTCTCTGCTAGGGCTTCCGTTCCGTCATCGTCATTGTCGAGCAGCTTGTTGATCTCCAGCTTCGAGGGCTCAAATTTTCTCAACACCTCTTCGTCTCTGCTAGGGCTTCCGTTCCGTCATCGTCATCGTCGAGCAGCTTGTTGATCTCCAGCTTCGAGGGCTCAGCTTGTCTCAACACCTCTTCGTCTCTGCTAGGGCTTCCGTTCCGTCATCGTCGAGCAGCTTGTTGATCTCCAGCTTCGAGGGCTCAGCTTGTCTCAACACCTCTTCGTCTCTGCTAGGGCTTCCGTTTCGTCGTCGAGCGTTGGTGTTTTGTTGAGCTCCATCGGTTTTTTTTTCTAAGCTTCATTCACACCCATTTCTACAAAAAGGTAACATCTCTCTCTTATATGCCTTCACTGCAATCTATGATTTATTCTTTGTTAAGCTCTAATGTCCTGTTATCCGATCCATTGTTTGGTTTTGGCTTGCGGTTGCATCTTTCATGGACCAATCAACCATTATCCGGAGAACCTCTAGCCATTAAAGAGCACATATTTAAAAGTAGATGTCATTGATTTGCTGCTTTTCAGCTACAAACTTCTGTGATTTCTTTTCCATTTTGTTTTGTTTTGTCTTCTGCCTTGTTAGATTACTATGGTTTGCCCATCCTTGGCTTGGATATAGCTCTGTCAATCTAAGACAGTTTTGTCAAATCAACTCCATGGTGTGCAGAAAACTCCATCTGTATCAGTCTCCTGTGAGTAGGGATGACAATCTGAATTGTGATTTTTTATTCCCACCTGTATCCATGTTGATTGAGTATCTGATTTAAGTAGTGTACATTAATGTACAAAGATCTGACTGGAGACCTTTCTTCTACATGAATATCGATATTGGTTATGGTTTTTTTCTTTTCAGATCTGTTTTGAAGATGAATTAGTCCATTTCTTCTCTTTGATTTCCTATTTTTGTTTTGAATTAAGCAGTTTTTGCTTATCGAAACCAAAATGTATAGAGTGCTGTGAATTTGTTCAATATGGTGTGAATTTCTATCTTTATATCTGTTTCAGTTGTGTCTATGAAAATTAAATTTCTTACAAATGCAGCCAACTTGCCTCCTCTCCCCCCCCCCACCCAAAAAAAAAAAATAAATAAATAATTAGACACACAAAAAGAAGAGAAACCCTCTGCTTCTTCCTTTTAATTGTCTACAGCATCATTTCTGCACATGGTCTTTAGGACACTTAATTTATTCCCCTGCTTGCATAAGTTTAAGAAATCCAATTTAATGAGTTCTGTTGACTTCTGTTGATTCCTGTTGGCTCATTATGGTTCACAGACTTGATTAGATGTGGAACTAATCTAAGCTTGCTGGGGCCAGTTCTTATGACTAGGAAAATACGACCTGTCTCCTAAATGGAGTCAGGGTCAGAAAATATGCTAGGATTTCATTTCCCCTGCTCTTCTCCTTTGTTTCTGTAGCTTCACAACTTTTCATCAGCAGAATCCATCTCATGGCTGCAAGTAATTTACTTCTACTGCTAGTAATGTTTGCAACAAGCCATGACATCTAGCTAGATTTAACACTTGAATGACTACAACAAATTAACTACAATGAATGAGGAATGTGGTTTAGTTGCAATATTTCTTGGTGGAAGGAATAGTTTGGATACGTCTAAGGACCAGTTTTTTGTGTGGGTTTGCATGTATATATCCTATTTGTTGATGGCTGACTTCACAATAATATATTTTACTTGACAAAGTACTACTTGATCTAGATCTCTTCGTGTCATTCATCTCCTTCTTTGTCTTGCCCATTTATATACGGTCATAGGAATCATTCAGATTTATTTTATAGGACATGAGAAAATGCAAGTTGTCCTATGTGCTCTTAACTATTAAGAAAATAGAACATCAAAAACTTTATTTTATAGGACATGAGAAGTTTCTGGTAATTAAATATGAATTAGGATGCCAAATCAACAAGATTATGGAATAAAAACCATATAATTGCATTATTAGCTTCAGCAATTCAAAGTCACCCAGAAGATAAAATCATCCATCTAAACTTCTAAGTTAAAATTTAGAGAAGAAGAAGAAGAAGAATAATGAGTTTTTATTGATGAAGTTTTAACTTTTTATACCTTCCAACTTAATTCAATTAGGATGCCAGAAGAGGAATTCATCTATCTAGAACTTATATTAATCTTCTTTGCGACGGGTAGAGGATTAGACTAATTAAGCAATAGAAAATTCTAATGTGGTTCAATAACAAACCAAAATTCTAATGTGGTTCAATAACAAACCTTAGCTAATACAACATACAAATGTCAAAAATGAAGAATTTTGATACATTCTCTCCACTGTTGTCTTAAAGTAGTTGATTGAAAGGATCCTAAACCTATGTTTAAATATCTATTAATTTGCCCAAAATACAAGGAAAGAAGAAGTTAATTAGTATTGATGGTGAAGAGGGAACCCACTAAACAGAACTTGAAGCTGTCTTAATCTAATAATTGAGAGCTTATCGTTTACATCATTAAGTGTAGTACAAGATAGAGATCTCTTAATTATAAACCTCCCAATTGACATTTCTTGAGAGGCTTAATTCCAATACAATGGCCTCCAAAACTGTTGAAGTGCCCATCAGTGAGTGGAGAAAGGGGGTTATGAAAAAAAAACCTATATGATCAATGAAGTGAACAATGCACTGAGATGGCCAATCATGATTGATATTAAAATAGATGATCAAAACAGAAGCCTCTTTCTTTGACATTCTCACAGCATCACCCCCACGCTTTCAAGAAGAGAAATTCAACTAGGTTGGAGTGTGAACACACAGAGATACCCTTCTCACTTTTCCACCCAGCTTCTTCCTTCCTTTTTGATTATTGACTAAAAGTTGAAATCACACGTTTTCTTTTTCTCTGTCCCAGTTTGTCGCTACACTAAACAATTCATAGCTCCTCCTACTTGTGAAAACAGAGAACATGCAAGTTGTCCTATGTGCTCTTAACTATTAAGAAAATAGAACATCAAAAACTTTATTTAATATATTTTCAGCTTACAGCCTAGAGATTCTCCATTTAAAATATTCTTTATTTGATATATACCAACTGAATTTGTTTTATAGGTGAAGTGATGGGTGGTTACTATTGTGAAGATCAAACTTCAACTGGAATGGAACAACAGCCTTCATTGCGCTATTGTAGGCAAGGAAGGATGATCCTAATGACTTCAAGAACTAGGAAAAATCCAGGTCGAATATTTTATAGGTGTCCAAGTGGTAGTAACCATCCAAATTCTTTTATTTGGCTAGATAATATGTCTGAGATTCATACAATGGATGAAGGTTCTACAGCTTCAGCATCATATGACATCATCAACAAGAAGAATTTGGGTGTTGCGTGCCGAGCCCCTACTGATATCATGCACGTTGAAATTCTATCAAACCGAATCACAATGTTGTATCATGGATTCTTGTTCTTATGTGTGTGGGTTTTTTTACTTTCTTGTTATGTATTTTTGTTTGCAACAAATAGGTAAAAACATTTGTCTTTTCAACATGTATTGTTAAGGGTACATTTAATATTTCACCTGTCTGTTCTCATGGCTTAAAACAAAAAATCCTTGCTTGGAAAGATTATGAGGTTCGATGTAGATAATCTACCAACTGAGTATCATAACGTCATTCTCAGTAATTTATAATTATTCCCATATCAATTGACTGATGTTATAATCTACCAACTGGGTATCAATGTTGCTTACCTTTCTCATATCAATTGACTGATATTATAAGCCACCAAGGCTAATTGTTGACTGGACATAGTGTATAGTGAATACCTTCTGGGTGTAAACAAAGGAAAAAATTAAGACATAATACAAACTCACTTGAGTTAAACGCTACAAAACGATCAACTGTTTGATCCTTTATCCTGGACTTTGATCCCATTTAATTTCACTTCCTTCAATTATTTGCACACTTGTTGCGATGCCAATAACAAAGTATGGACCTTAGATTTATAGCCAACTTGGAAAGAGATCCAAGAGGTCAACATTAGCAGGTGCATGAAAGGGATCCTAATTAAACTGAGTATTCGTCAAACCTCTTATCTTCAATTATAGGATCATGCAACATTGGATCCAGTACTTGAAGCTATTGTTGGTGGTGGTTGGTACTCTCATAAAGTTTTGGTCTTGTCATGTTTTATATTATGTAGTTACACTTATATAAAATTATATATTATACTTACAGGGAAGAAAAAAATTAATCCAAATTAAAGAAAAAAATTGTCATATCATTAGCCCTCAACCCAGTAATAAATGGTTCTTCAAAGTGATTCAGGTTGAATCTACTCACAGAATCAGGGTAACCAAACAGTTTTTTCAAACAGATTCACTTTCAGAATCAGGGTCACCAAACAGTTTTTCAGACAGATTCACTTTCAGAATCAGGGTAACCAAATGGTTTTTCCGACAGATTCACGTTCCAGAATCAGGGTAACCAAACAGTTTTTTTTTACGAATATGATTCTACAGAACCTAATTCCTACAGACTCATGACTCCCACAGAAGCGGATTTCAGGGAATTGCGGAACCAAAAGCCACCTTATTATTCATGGTTCGTTCAACCATGTCAGCCCCAAATATACTGGCCATAGTCATAGCATCTGACAAATTTTTTAAGTTGAATCATGTAAATTGGGCCCATGGAGATTCAAAATTAGCAGCATATTCATCATTCACTCCCATAATCTGAAGCATTCTACCCATTAGCAATATAACTATAGTTGTATTGCATATCTACACTAGTATATAGCAATGTAGAAAGCCTAATATACCTGTAGAATATAATTCGTTGAGGCTTTTGTCCAGTAGCCTTTCGAAAGGAAACCAATAGATCTTTGCATAGAAAGTGAATAATAATATTAGAAAAATATAATTCCCATAGGAAAATGGTCATGGAGCAATTTGAGAGAGACTTCAAGTACCGGAACGTTCCACCACCAACCATGCCATGAACAGGGTCATGCCAAGTTTTCCACAAGTCTTGTATTAGTTCCTGTCTGTGAGGTTGAGCACAAACCAATCCTGCATATTTTGTGACTTCAGGCCAGTCCTGAGAAGCTACTACCTACGGTCAAACATTCAAGCCACATCTGTCAGCATCCAAAGGTTTTTTTCCCCCTTTAGATATGATTCTTAGGACTCTGTGCACTATCTTCTATGCTTATATTTGACCAAAGGTTTTTTCCCCTTTATAATTTGGGCTATCTCTTGTAATCCAAGTTTCCATAATTTGAACCTAGGTGTAATTTAACAACTGTTTTTTAAAGCATTACAATATCTGTAGTTGCAGTTTTCTTTCTGTGAATTTTAATATTGATTATGATCCTCTGGACAAGATGATCTGATTGTAGTTAAAATCCTTATTAGCATATTGGTTTGATGCCCTCATTTTGTTTCTACATATACCATGGTTGTAGTGATTGAAATTAGAATTCCCAACCCACTGTTTGAACTAGAGCACTTCTAGCTAGTAAGATCCTTGAAAGCATGATATGAACCTTGCGAAGAGAGAGTTAACTGTTCATTACAAATAAAATATGATATATGTTTTTCGATTATAAAGCGATTGATTGATAAAACTCTTTTCAACTGATTGAATTTTCTTTTAACATCTGAGACGAAATAGATGTTGAAGATGGTGAAACAAAGTAAATAAGACCTTAGTGAATATTACTAGTCAAGTGACAAGGGTGATGGCCAACCAAAGAATTCTACTATATATCTTGCATAAATTTGACCATTTTCTTAATCAGATGTGTCATAGAATGCAACATGTTCAAGTTTTGATAAACATGGCTAAAGTGAAAGGCTTGTGGTGTTGTTAGGTGTGGTATTAAATTAAGGGGAAAAAGTGCATACTTTTATTTCGTATATAAATCACTCATATGGATCCAAAATTTCTAATTGATAGATAAAACAAAAATCGTATCTAATTTGTAAGGCTCCGGTATGGGGAAAACCCATCTGATTATTCATTTCTTTTATAGGCATACATTAACAAAATAGAAAGATGCGAAATGGATCTAACCTTTTGAGACATTTTTGAATCCATAAAGTTTTAATTTATTTATTTATTTATTTTTTATTTTTATTCTTTTAATTTAAAAGAACTATTTTTAACACTGGGAACTCCGCCAGTGTTTTGCTGCCGGTCCCAAGCCCGGGTAAAGAGGGTTGGTGCGTCAGGTCGGCAGCCGGCACCGGAAAAAATCTAGCCAAACCTTTTTTCATGGATTCGACCTTATATGATAAAAGTTATGCTAGGGCATTCCCCGACAAAAGAAGCGACGCGCTACACTATGGCCCGGGTGTAGTGATAAGTGGGCAAGGGTTAGCTAGGGCGTCCCCTGTAAGCGACGCGTCACATCGGCGTCCGGATGCGGTGATAAGTAGGCAAGGGTTCCAGCGCCGTAGACGGGTGCGGGTAAAGACGCTAGTCCATAAGCGTAGGATTAGATTGGCATCTTGGAACATATGATCTCTAACTGGTAAGAGCTTAGAATTGATAGATGTTATGAGGAGAAGAAGGATTAATGTAGCCTGCATTCAAGAGACTAGATGGAGGGGTAAAAAAGCCAAAGAGTTGGATGACTTTAAACTTTGGTATACTGGGGATAAAACAAATAAAAATGGAGTGGGTATAATAGTGGATAAAGATTTAAAAAATGATGTGGTGGATGTTAAAAGAGTGGGTGATAGGATTATTGCTATCAAGCTTGTAATGGAGAAAGAGTTCGTAAATATAATTTGTGCATATGCACCTCAAGTAGGACTAGATGAAAGTCTAAAGCTAGAATTTTGGAAAAATATGGATGGATTAATGCAAGGAATTCGTCAAGGAGAAAAGATTATCATAGGAGGTGATTTAAATGGACATATTGGAAAAGATCAAAGAGGATATGAGAGTGTTCATGGAGGATATGGTTTTGGAGAAAGGAATGAGGAGGGGATTTCAATTTTGGATTTTGCTACTGTTTTTGATCTATCTATTATAAATACTTACTTCAAAAAGAGAGAGGAACATTTAATTACTTTCAAAAGTGGACAGCATAGAAGCCAAATAGATTTCTTCCTAACTAGAAGGACTGATAGATTGTTGTGCAAGGATTGCAAGGTGATACCGGGGAAAATCTTAACTGCACAACATAGACTTGTGGCTTTGGATATGTGCTTAGTCCCAAGAACACATAAAAGGTCCAAGGTAAACTATCCTAGAATAAGATGGTGGAATTTGAAAGGAGAGTACTCAAAATCCTTCGTTAATGAAGTAGTCAAACAAGGAAAATGGAATTTTAAAGGGGATGCCAATGCAATATGGAATGAGATTGCTATATGTATTAAGAAGGTGGCTAAAGATGTTCTAGGTGAATCAAAAGGAAAGATCCATTCTTATAGAGAGACGTGGTGGTGGGATAGTGAGGTTCAAGTTGCCATTAGGAATGAAAAAGCTAGTTTTAAGACATGGCAAAGAACTAAGGATGTTGAGGATCTTCAAAGGTATAGGTTGGATAGAAATGAAGCTAAGAAAATTGTGAGAAAAGCAAGGGAAAGGAAGTATGAAGAGTTATACAATAAGTTGGGCACAAAGGAAGGGGAAAAATCTATTTATAAGATAGCTAAGATGAGGGATAGGAAGAGTAGAGATCTTGACCATGTTAGATGTATTAAAAATGGAGATGGTAAAGTATTAGTTTGTGAGGAGGATATTAAGAAAAGATGGGAAACCTATTTCTCTAGTTTACTAAATGAACATTCTTCAAGCACTTATGTTTTGGAAGATTACACTTTTCACCAAGGCACCAGTGTCCGAACTTATATTCGTAGAATTTCGGTGTCCGAAGTAAAAGAAGCTTTAAGGAGGATGAAACTCGGCCAAACACAAGGTCCTAATGAAATCCCAATTGAAGTATGGAAGAGCTTAGGAACCCATGGACTAGTTTGGTTGACTAAGTTGTTTAATAAGATTATGAGCACAAGGAAACTGCCAGATGATTGGAGGAGAAGTGTTGTGGTTCCAATTTACAAAAATAAAGGAGATATTCAAAGTTGTAATAACTATAGAGGCATTAAATTGATGAGCCATACGATGAAATTATGGGAGAGAATAATTGAAACCCGTTTGAGAGATGTAACTACAGTTACGGAGAACCAATTTAGGTTTATGCCAGGAAGATCTACAACGGAGGCTATTTACTTAATTAGGAGATTTATAGAAAGGTATAGAGAATGTAGGAAAGACCTTCATATGGTATTTATTAACCTAGAAAAAGCTTATGATAGAGTCCCTAGAGCATTAATTTGGCAAGTACTAGAGAAAAGAAATGTTGCAAGTAAATATGTAGATATAGTTAGGATATGTATGATAGTTCGGTGACTAGTGTTAGAATAGTGGGGGGACAAAGTAATGAATTCCCGATAACAGTTGGGCTAAATCAAGGGTCAACTTGAAGCCAATATCTATTTGCACTGGTAATGGATGAATTAACCAAAGAAATTCAAGATGAGGTCCCCTGGTGTATGCTTTTTGCGGATGATATTGTGTTGATTGATGAGACCCAAGTGGGGATTAATACCAAATTAGAATCATAGAGAGTAGCTTTGGAATCAAAAGGCTTTAAACTTAGTAGATCGAAGACAAAATTTCTAGTTTGTAACTTTAGTCATGATCGGGCAGATGATGAGGTGGTGATACTTGACGATAAAGAGATTCCTCAAAGTGATTGTTTTAGGTACCTTGGTTCAATAATAAGTAAAAGAGGTGATTTAGAGGATGAGGTTTCCCAAAGAATTAAAATAGGGTGGATGAAGTGGAGAGGTGCGTCCGGGGTCTTATGTGATCGGCGTATTCCATTAAAGCTTATAGGAAAATTTTATAGGACCGTTGTTCGACCAGCTATGATGTGTGGTGCAGAGTGTTGGGTTGTTAAAAAGAAGCATATAGATAAACTCAGCGTAGCAGAAATGAGGATGCTAAGATGGATGAGTGGCAAAACTAGGATGGATAAGATAAGAAATGATCATATTAGAGTTGGTCTGGGAGTTGCTCCCATAACTGATAAGCTTAGAGAAAGTCATTTGAGGTGGCAAGGCCACGTTCAACGGAGACCTATAAATGCTCTTGTTCGGAGAAGTGATATAATCCATATTGAAGGAATTAGAAGAGCAAGGGGTAGACCTAAGATAACCTTAGGAGAAGTGGTGAGAAAGGATATGTATAGCTTAGGCCTTGTATCTAGCATGGCCTCGAACAGAACTGATTGGAGGGCAAGAATCCATGTAGCCGACCCCATTTAGTTGGGACAAGGCTTATTGTTGTTGTTGTATTTTTAACACTGGGAAATTCTTAGTTAAATGTCATATGCAACTAAAGTTAGTGGGACATTGCTAAGCATCCAAGTGATTGTGGATAGCATTTTTGTTATATTGACTTTGTGTTTTATGTACTCTTTGTGCAGAAATTGAAAAAAATAACGTAATTTTAATCTCTTCTTTTTCTTTTCTATTTTTTTTTCTTTTTTTTCTTTTTTTAATATTCTTTCAACATAATATGACTTTTTCGAACAATTTTCTTATTAAAAACTTCTAGGTGTAAAATAATTTGTAGACTCAATTGCTTGTCCTTTAGTGCATCACATAGTTTCTGCACTACACAACTTTATTTGATACGTACATATATTAAGAAATACATATGGCATTGACAGTTTTTACAATGACATAATAACATTTGCAACATATTTTGAAAACCCTGATATTGTCTCTAGCTGTATGGCAATTAAACTACTTAGCTTGTTGATCAAGCTGCAATCTAGAAGCCATCACCACCCTTCATTTGGGAGCAAGGAGATTGTAAGGCAGTGGGGCGTCTATTCTCTCATGAGGTATGGACCAGCTACATATAAATATATCATCGCTATGCATTGTAAAGGTTTAGACCTTTAATCTCCAACCATTACTCACCTGCAACCTCACCAAAAAGACATTCTCCTCTTCCTCTTCTTGGACATTAATTCCTACAAAGGAGGATTCAGGTTTTCCACATTTACTAACTTAATCATTGGATGTGGTTTCCCATCCCTATGAACTCCATCCCATAACCCTATGGTCATCCACATATTGTTGGGGCGGAATGCTCTCATGTCTCCTCACGACACCCGGTCCGCTCCTTGGATGTCCATAAGCCCAACCCTACCATTGTATGACCAATAGTGGACCACTGAGTCTTCGCACGAACTGGTTATCGCTATAGGATGAAACAAAGTCACATCACCGTTGTCACGGGTCATCCGGCTTCAATTCCCCTACCGAAAGGGTAGTAATATGTGGGGTACCTAGCCATGCAACTCTAGACTCTACTTAGGTATGTCATCCAGTAGTTATGATAGTGTTAGAGACATCAGTGAGCATGTGTCCCATACCAAAGCCCTCTGATATCTCTAGCTAAGATATTCCAATGGAATACCATTTCCATCAGAACCACAATACATCAATCATCATCATACTACACTCATAATTGACAAAGTATACTTAAAGACAGTACAAACAGCAAGCATACAAATTAAGATCAACAAGCTATTCATGGTTACAACAGTATATAAAATGAAAGAGCAGTATTGAAAGACATTGGACTAGCATGTTCGAGTTATTTTATAAAGATGAGATTGTATGTCCTTACTTGTAAATAAGCAGAATTCCTCTGGATTGCAAACCAGAAACAATTATAAGACTTTTATTGAAAACAGAGGACACCTATAAATAGGGTTACAATAATATATAAGTCGAATGAATCAAATCGGACAAAATCCAAAAGTTGCAAGTTCACTGGAAACCAGCCAGTCGCTTAGGCTGAGCGACCGCCACTAGTGACCGCCCCAAAAACAATGAGTTTCAATCCAAAACTTAGGCTTCTGATCATCAGATTTCAATCTGAATTTTGAATGATCATAGTCTGAATTTCAAATCTAACACTCTCACAACCAAGGGTAATACGAAACCTAACGATTGACATCAATTTGGTTATCCAGAATCCTCCCCTTGATTAGATCAATCCTTTTCACGAAATTAGGGTTTCATTTTCGGACCTGATCTCATCACGATCATTAAAAAGGTAGGTACTGTAATAGAAGGATCATGAACAACCAAAGAGGAAAACTAATCTACTTTAATCATAGCCAGAGGTAGAGTATGAGTGAGCAGGGAATCACTTACCTCAACTAGATCAGCTATAAAGACAGTAGAACCTTCTGGAACACTAACAGCACTTCAAATAACCTTCCAGCACGTCTCCACAGCCGCCTAACCACCAAAAATAGCAATCCCGAATATAATATTTGTAAAATAGATGAGGGTTGCTATTTATAGAAGTCTGGGGGCAAAATAGGGCAAAACCCCGCAACCAGGACCGGCGGTCGCTTGGTCTAATCAACTGCCACTAGCAACCGCCCCCTAGTATATTGTTATACAAGGGTGCTTTGCTCAGGGGGTTGAAGTCCAAGTACAATCTAACCCTAATGAACACATGGGGGAGGTCTTACCTTCATTTCGGACATCTCCAGACATCACTTGCCTTCCAGAAGTCCAAATACCAATTAAGGCAGGCTCTTCATCAAGAGAATCCAGATCCATGGGTTCAGGGTATGGATCATGGACTTTTATCCAGACACTCCACAAATTTACCCGACTAGACCTTCGGGTTCTCGGACCTGCAATACGGATCTCGGGTTAGAAATACGGGGTTTGTTACATTAACCATCACAAATTAGAGTCAATTTGGGCTTCAAAAGATCTCCCAAGATCTTCCCACCAAAACAAAATCTGAAAATTAGGTTAACAAAAGGTAGTTCTCAACCTCACTAGTGAATGGTCTCTATTTCGTCACCAATGTGAAGTTGAATCGAAACAAAACTTTAGGAAAGTCTAATTGGCAGTAAAATAATCTTAAGGGTGTCCTCAATTTGATCCAATTTAACTACGATCAAAAAGCCCAAATTGGCTCTCCTAAATCACCTATGGGTGACCCGTAGAGTCAAAATGCAAAATCTTTTGCAAGGGGACAAACCACTACTCTCATACTCAAGGGAAACATTAATACAAGAAAAGATGAGCATCCAAGATACCTAACACTCTTTCTTTTCAAGATCTCACAAAAGAAGAAAAGAGAAAATACTCACAAAACTATGTCTAAGAGAAAGATTAAAAAAAAATTAACATTTCCTAATGTTTTCGCGAAGGTTCGGATCACAAAACACCTTCGGAAGGATGGGAACTGCACTTCTTCTTGGTTTCTCCTCTTCCTGCTGTCACATCCCGCCCAAATACACCCAGCCTATACCCTATCTGGGGTTACCCAGGGAGAGATCCACAGCCCCAAAGATCAAGTTTAGGAACGATCATATCCATTTAGCACAATAACATAATCAAAAGCAAGAACAAATCATTGTATTCCAATAAAATAATAATAAAAGTCAAGAAAGGATCTCAGAAGGATCACTAAAGAATATCTAAGTGCGGAATAACTTGATACCAAATCAAAAGACAATTGTAGAGTATAGCGGAAATATACCCCACAATGCGTGCGGAAGGTAGATTGAAATCTAAAGCAAGCTCTAAGCTAATACAAGTAAAATAAAAGTCTAGAAGAAACAAGAGAATCTAATCCACATCTTCAGTCGGCTCTTCTTCTTCTTTAGTCTTCATCTTCTTCGCTTCAGGGTCATGCTCTTGAAGCTTTAGATCAGCATCTAGCGCGTGATCCCATCGACGAATAAGACGATGCCGGCTTCCATCAATAGGAGCCGTTAATGCAGCCCAAATCTGAGTGTTGGCTGCCTCGCTGTTCATTACCTTGTTCAAGGACATCCGGAGCTGTAGCATGTACGGAAAGGTCCTCCGTGCTGGGGCACGGGTTCTCTTTCGTACCTGCAATGTCATCTAAAAACAAGTCCCCCGAAGGGTAAGCTCAAAATAACTTAGCAAGTAATTCAAACACATAAGCATCTTCACTTGCATTCACAAACAAACATATATACAATGATAAAAAACAATAAATGCAAGTATGCTTCTAACTCTATGTATGTATGCTGGTCTCTATTGGCAGACATGCTTTAAGTCCTAGCACCATACTTCTTTGGGTAGGTCTCAATTCACTCATCCTCGGTTGGCAATGGGTCGGTACACCTTACGGACAACCTTGGCTGGGGTTTAAGTCACCTCTCTCTCACATCACCGTTTGGTCTAAGTACTGGTGCATGTCAGGGTAAAGCCTAGCCCAATGCAAGTCTTCTACTTAGTCATATCAACTCAGATCCAGATACGTCCATTCCTTGCCCCTGGCGGTCCTTTCAGGTATCCTTCACACTAGAGTCAGCATAGTCCTAGACTACGGACTCATCAACCCTATTGGTCATCCACATATAGTAAACGGGAAGCTCTCACGTCCTTTCAAGGGTTGGTTACCGGTCTTGAGCGCCCATGAGCCCAAGTCTATCCATATGCAACCCTACCAATAAATGGCCCCCACAATGCGATTCATGTCCCCTCAAGGGTTGGTTACCGGTCTTGAACGCCCATGAATCCCCATTGCTACCACGGGTTGTTTGGTCTCAATACCCTTCCGAATCGGGTCTGATATAATAGGGGTATTCCTAGCCAAAACTGCTAGACCAATCCTAGGTATGTCAACCAGTAGTTAAGGAAAGAGTCAAGGGGCACCATAGGTAAGCGTCCCATACCACTTCCACTGATGTCCAAAGACAGAAATGCCAATAGGGCATTCCCCATTCCACAACTACGACCTAGGCATCCACATCACATCATGATTCCATACAAGTCATATTCACATTCATATCCACATCATAGTCCATAACACATACTCATAATCAATAATCAATTCTAATATGAAATTAACAATGTGGACAAGCTACTGTAGTTGCAGAAGTATCATGATGTAAAGGAAACCAAACAACAGTAGTTAAATCATGCATTCATGTCATAATACATAAAGACATGTAAATAGGCATATTGTGAGTTGGAATACTCACCTCGTAATCCGAACTTATAGTCTTCAAATAAGAGATTAGAGAACAGATCCAAAATCACCTAAACAAGCTTGACAAAACATGTATAGATCATAAGAAGCAATTCCAAAAGATTGGAGTCAAAATGTAGGTCAAACGAAGCAATTCGGTCAAGTACAGAGCTGCTGTCATATGCTGGTCGAATGGCTTGGTTGACTGTCAGTTGACCAAGGCAGTCGACCAAGACTTGTTAACAATGGGCAGAATTGAAGATTTGACCCTAAACTGACCTTCCAGTGCTCCGATCGACACAAAATTTGGAGGGCATGATTATAACAATATGAGAACACTACACACTAAATTTCATGACAATCCAACGGTCCAATTATAAATACCCAAATTGAAGCCCTATGTTCTATATGATAAATATCAAGAATCGAATTGGAATTGATTGAAATTGTAAAGAATGATGGGAATCAATCAAGTGAATGTTAAGAATTAAATTAGAATCATGAATTCATAATAATCTAGACCTAACATGCATCTACATATCAGTTTTGAATCAAGAATAGGTTGAAATGAAAGGAATCAAAGCAATGAAATGTAAGCAATCCTAATGGGAGCATAACATAGCAAGAGTGGGGTGATAATCATGGAATTGAAAGGGAAAAACTCATGGTTAAGTGTTTGCAAGATTGCAGCACTTCAACCATGGTCTTAAGATCATAAATTGATAGAATAATGAGTAGATTAGAAGAAGAATAAGAGGAATCATACCTTGAGTTGATGATTGAGGTGGAAAACCAATTATTGGAGCAAAGGATCTTCACAAACACCAAGGAAGGCTCAAGAGAGTGTCACTTTTCGTTCTCTGGAGTGCCAATGATTGGGGTAAACCTTCATTTACGAGTTCCAAAATGGTAAGTGATTTTGTAATTTTTCGAATTTCATTACTGCTGGTCGACTGGCTTGGTTGACTGGCAGTCGACCAGGCAGTCGACCAAGGCATGACAGAAACTTCAGGAGTGGATTTGAAAAGCTATACAAGGTCAAATTGAGTGGTATTTTCTCCTACAAGTCAATAAAGAAGTCTAGTTTCCAGAAATACCTTCTGATTAAGAATTGGAGTTCATTAGGTATTTCAAGTAATTCAATCTTCTTCGATGCGCAGGCAGGATTGGCCAGACATAGTTCAGCAACTTCGGACAGGGATTCGGAAGGCTATACAAGGTCAAATTGAGTGGGGTTTTCTTCTACAAGTCCATCAAGAAGTTTAGTTTCGGAAAATACCTTCAGATTGAGCACAGGAGTTCATTCAGTCCACCAACTAAGCTCACCTTCTTCAGGATGCCGATTCAAAACTAACACTGACAATGCTCTCAAGTGAGGGGCATCATCGACAATGTCCAAGGGTTTGGGCTTCGACATCAAATCATTAATCAAAAGGGTCCACAAGTCTCTATTTCCCCCACTTCATGTCAAACACCGTGTCTTCCATAAAGAGGGCTCTCAAGGTAATAACACTAAAATCAAGGTCCAACTTCAGGGTCTAACATCAACCAAGTCTTTCTTCACCCAAAACAAATAGGGTGCCCCGGGCGAGGTTTGGGCTGGATTTCACATTCTCCCCCCCCCTTAAAATAATTTTGTCCTCGAAATTGGGAGAGTACTAGGCTTTCGAAAGAGATGGAGATACATTTCTTTTACCTTGACTTTCTTCTCCCAAAATATACGGAAACAAATAACAATAAGTCTTTTGTAAGAAAACAAGGAATAAATCTAACATGCTTTGAAATCAAATCGAGAGTATGATCATGGCTTCATGAAGACTTCACAAGGATCACGGCAAAGATCAATATGAAGATCATAAAACCTTAAGAATGAAAGGAGATTGTAGAAGAGATGGTTGCAAGGATGAAACATCTTCTTCATAGTCTCAGTCACAAAGAATAAAACATAGTAAGAGTAGATCAATACAATATAAGGGAGATTACTAACCTTTGATTGAAGAACAGGAGATGCAAAGCTTGAAGTCTTGAAACAATTAGAAGGAGTAACAAATCATGAAGATCACACTTGATTTCTCTTCGAAATCATCATGTGGAGAATTTACAAGGCTATAGAGTGTATGGAGGTCCACTTTACAACAGCAGGTATAGAAGAATCAATCATGGGAATGACTTAAGATCACCCTCTCATCAAAGGGAAAAATAGAAGGCACAAGAAGAAATAGAAGGGGGAAAAGATTAGCTTCGAGGTAAACTTCTACTAAACAAAATTAGGCAACTCATATGCAAAGAATAAATTGAATAATGTATATGGTAGGTATGCATTTGGCACAGCAGCAAGGTTAGGATTAGGTGGGATTTCACACCCGCAGCCTCAAACTCCTTGCATACAGAAATGCGGTTACGGGTGAGGTAAAACATAAATAGGGGTTAAAAACCCAAAATTCCATTTTTTCCTCTAAACTGAAAATAGGGTGGGGGTTTGGTTCACCCAACCGGCCCAACCGAGTGGTCCATGGTTGGACCCCTAAACGAACTCCGAATCCAGTGATTTTTGGCTTGATGGAAAGGTCTTTCGACGATCATCAATTTGATACATTATTCGCGTCAATCGGATTCTCCATTGCCGATCTATGGATGATCCAAAATCACCCTTTTTACACCAACATGATTAATCTTTTCTCTTCACTTAAACTCTCGGAGAGTTGTTGAGTCATCACAAGGGTCATCCACCACCACTGGTTCCAGTTCCAATCCTTCGGGCTCGACTTGAATGGCCCACAGTTGTCGCCGACTCGAGGCCCGAGTTCTCAATCTTGAAACCACGGGTTAAGGGTAGAAATCCAGGGGATTTCACAGGCACCCTAGCAACAGGACTAGGAAGCTCATAGGTTGGGAGGGATGGCCCAGATTTGGTACCTCTGGTCTTCTTAGATTCATTCCTGGTGGCAATTTGTGAATCCTTGTAGCGTTGGAGGAGATCTTCTCTGCTGATGGTCATCTTCAATCTATAGAGAACGGTAGAGCATTAGTCAGAGAGTACAAGTTAAAGAGGGGTCACACACTAGGTTGATCAAAGAGAGTGAAGGAAAGAAGTAGGGCAAGGGGCTCACCAACCATGACTTTCTAGAGAAATAGGGGAGTATCGAAGTCCATCTCCCTGCCATGGATTGGGACCCCCCCGTCCTTGTACAGAAAGCTCATAAAAGGCTTTTTCCTTTCAATCAAAAGAAGGTTTAACATTCATTCTCCTTATACCACTTTTGAGTATGGAAGGCCAGTCAAGGATTGCACATTCTTGTGGGAGAAGATAGGTGATGTACCTATCCCTCCATCCATTTTTATTGGTGGGGAGGGTATCATCCTCAATAACATGGAATTTGGTGCTGGAGGTACCCCGTTTACTAAAACGTACTATACCAGCCCTCTCTTTTAATGGTCCTAAATGAAAAAACCCACTTGATGACATTCAAGTTGAATTCTATATTCAAATGGTAGCAGTACCCAATGGAACCCACTAGGCATCTCCACCCATTTGGAGCTAACATTCCTCAATTCAAGTTGAAGTGGTAAAGGACATGCATGATGAAGGGATAGAAGGGAACCCTTATACCCCCTAACATTGAATTGAAATAAAGAGGAATCTCTGCCTCTCTCAACAAACTAGCCCTTTTTGCAGGGACTTGGAAGTCTCACTTTGAAATCATCAGAAATTCTGAAGGCCCTCTTCATCAATTGAACGTGATGAGGGAGAAAGAGATTGGGGAAGTACAAGGGACCAAACTTGGAGGTGAAGGAAGGGTGCCTACAGTCTGGGGGAACTTTGATCCCTACTTCAGGAGCCGTTTCTTCCTCTGTAGGATTTCTAGGTGCAACGCCCTCGCGCTGGGACACCTGTGGTTTGCTGGTAGAACCAAGGGCTATGTCAGGGAGAGGAGGAGAAGAAGATGACGAAGGAAACCTACCTTTGAAGGGACCGCCATTGATCCCTACATCTTTCCAAGGCTCTGGAGGGGCTCTAAGATTTGGTTTCTCAAAGGGAGTATGCCTCTTCACTAGTTTCCTACCCATAATGTCGATTTGTGAAGAAAACTTACGAAAAAAAGAAGAGTTGGAAGTTCTGAAAAAAGCACCTGGTCTGAACAAAGAGTTGCAGAGTTTGCAAATACAGTGAAGGAGAAAGAATGAAAGCATGAGATGATCCAATTTATAGTTACCTTGGAGTTGAGACTCATATTCCTTCAAATCAATGGTCATTGAACCTTAATGCTTCCATTTCCAGGGCGTTGCATTATTCAAGAAATGTGGCAATAAAGTAGACACCTTGAATGTTGTGCACATCATTGCAGGCAACATGATTAACTGACAAAACCGTCAGAACAATTAATGCCTTAAACGTATGCTTATCAAGATCTTATTATGGCTTCTCGGAGGAGCACTTACACTTCTCTGCCAACTTGTGCGCCTTTTAAGTAGTGGCTCTCAACGAATTAGTCTCCACGACAAGATTTGTCATGAAGACCAGGGGGCTAATGTTGTACCCATTATGGTACGTCCAAGCCATTAAATCGGAGTAAACCACTCAAAACGGTTCCCTAGACTCAAGACTGGTCTAGGATGGTTTGTTTAGAGCTTCTTGGCGAGGCACTTCTTAAGGGGATGCTTGCTGAGAAGTGAGTCCTATGGTGACACCAGTTGTCACGACGAGACTTCTCGAACAAAGTGACGTTGTGAGAAGATCCAACGTATCTACATTTAGATGCCAATCACAACATTAATTTTAGCATTGAATGCTCTACGAATCATTAAATGCTCATTGTCAAAAAGGAAGCTTCTCATTCGCTCAAACCACCCTCGAGTGTCGTGCCCTCACATTTTGTCTGCCCAACCGGGTATGGGTGTCACATCAATATCAGCATGAGGCTGACCCTTTGATTCAACGATATTGTCTCTAGTTGTATGGCAATTAAACTACTTAGCTTGCTGATCAAGCTGCAATCCGGAAGCCATCACCACCCTTCATTTGGGAGCAAGGAGATCATAAGGCAATGGGCGTCTGTTCTCTCTTGAGGTACGGACCAGCTACATATATACATATCATCACTATGCGTTTATAAAGGGTAAGACCTTTAATCTCCAGCCATTACTCACCTGCAACCTCACCAAAAAGACATTCTCTTCGTCTTTTTGGACATTAACTCTTGTGAAGGAGGATTTAGGTTTTCCACATTTACTGACTTAATCATTGGAGGTAGCTTCCTGTCCCTAGAGGCGGCCCACTCGCACCCTTGTTTTGTCCTCAAGAACCAGATTTGGACCAGAAGAGAACCAAAGGGGTCTCCAGTACAATTTCGAAACAACACCTAGTCTTCCTACAGGGTTTTTTTTTCTTTTTTTTTTTTTTCAATCATACAAATAACTTTTTTCTCAAAAGTTTTGAACCATACATACACAAATGGTAGTATTAAAGGTGTTATGAATCATTTGCATTGAGTTCATATTGCCTTGACAAGACCTTGTGGGATACAGGAACAACCGGAAAAGAAGGCTGAGTATGTGGAGGAAATGAAAACCGAGGTGGCTTTAATCCATAAGAAAGCAGAAGAAAAATGGGCAATGATCCAAGCCAAGCATGGAGAAGAGATTCTCAAAGCAGAGGAGATTGCTGCAAATTATCGAGAATCTGAGATCACACCAATAACACCCATTCATTTACGATTAGCTTTGTTGTTTGCAAATGCTGGTCTACTAATTTGTTCAATCGTATTTTTTTGTATGGTTTGCTATAGGATGGTTTCCTATTTTGAGTAGGAAGAGATATTGGTTACTGGAGTTCTAAAAACACAGTTCGAACCCAGGTTTTTTGACTCATTTTTTGAGTAGAGAAAAACTGAAGTTGGTAAATAATTGTTCAGAGTAGAAGTTGCCCCATCTTCTCTCCCTGTTGTGACTAGTCTCTTAGACTTGATTTGCTGCCTATTGTGGCTTTCTCAAAAAAGCTGATTTATATTTCAATTTAACATGGAGATTTTTAATTCACAAACTGTTTGATTTGATTTTCATACCTCATTCCATAATGAATTGTGCAAAGCAATGAAACCTCCCCCGGTAAACATCTTGTGCTCCTCTTCGACTGGTAAGGGAACCCTACAAACCCTGAAGTAGAGAGAAAAGATCTTCATTGGGTTTTTGAAGTCAAAGTCTATATATAGTAAGGCAACAATACATGATTACTTGGAACAGAATGGTTTCAATGAGCCCATCATAGCATCTGGGTGCAATTCTTCTTCACCAAAGAGGACTGCTTTGAGTGCTTCCCATTCATTATTAAATAGGAATAGGTACTTACCGTAACTTCATCCCATTCAATCCTGTGGTAACTCTACTCTTAATTCTATGGTTTAGAAATAATGGAAATGATATTCATAGACAGAAGAAGAGGAAGAAGAAGAAGCCGACGACTGTAAACAGTTGTAACCCAAAAAGAAACTGACTTAGCAATTTATTCTTTTGATTATTAAGAATTTATATTCATCTACCAAAAAAAATTAAGAATTAAATCCAGAGTCAAGAAAGCGTTTAACCATGTCATGCATGGAATTTCTAGCATCGTTTTTATCGAAAGGTTTTGACATTAAGTTATTAAATAAGTTGGAAAAACAGATAAGATTAAATAGGTCAACCAAAACCATTTCTACTTCTAGAGTTTTAAGAAGGCTAATGCGTTAATTTGACTACTCTGTTGATAATTGGGATTAGCTTTCCTCCTCTTAGATTGTATGGTATCTATAAAATGGAGTTTGATTGCTGAACAAGTTTATAATGGCTAACTTCTCTCTACAGTGACCAAAATGGGGTCATTGGTCTGAGAATTAGAGTTGATCAAACCACCATCCAAGGGATAGCGAATGATTCAAGTATTATTAGGTGAAGAAATTGTATAATAACTCAAGTATTATTAGGTTATGAAAGGAGGATCCAAAAGGATCATACAAAAGAACATAGATTGAGTAACTTAATACAACATTGATATTATAGCTGATAATTAAAAGATCTTCAGGGAGAAACTGTAGATAAGTATGGTTTACTTTTGGAGATGAGCTTTCTTTTCTTCTTCGTTCATGAAAGAGGTGATGGGAAAGGACTTGCTAACTCCAACTGATGTCTTGAAAGTGATATTGTCACCATCGACGGACATCTCGACTACAGAAACCCACACCATCAGGGGAGTCTTGGCCTTGGATCCTGTCATCTTCTTCATCTTTCCCTTCTCAACATATGCTGTGGTCTCGGCAGCATAGCTATTCTTGGATTTGGTCGCTGGATTGAAGGACTCGTAGGGAGCCTTGCATTTCCACCATACGAAGCCAGTGGATCTCACCCTTCCGCATTCTACCAGCTCTCCATTGGGAGCCACACCACTGGGAAACCCAAGCTCTTTCAAAAGATCCATTGAAAATTGGTCACAGGCTTCCTTTCCACGGACGATTTCAGCCCCAGCTCTCTCATCAGTAGCCATGATTAGCTAGTAAATAAAACGTAAAGAGATTGTTAGAAGAAAAACTCTTAACTCCGCAACTGCTCAAAAGGGGCTATGCTGGCTATTGTGGATGTGAATTCTGAGCAGTTGGCTATCTATATATACAATAACTACAGGTGGAAAGGTGACCTTGTCTTTCCATCTCCGCCGATGATGACATGTTCCAATCTTGAATCAGACAAGGTTGACGGCTACAGAACCTTCCATTAGGGAAATAAGTCTTCATTCTTAATTAATGGTTTTATGATTTTGTTTGGTCAAGCAAGCAAGGAATTGGATTACTTTCTCTACTGGTAGTCAGATATGCCAAATTAGAAGTCAATCTTATGCTACTGCCTAACCACTTGGAAAGATTTTTTTAAGCATCGGTTCTGTGTAACTTCTTCACCAACAAGTATGAAAACCAATGTATCTCTCAACCATTATCAAGTTTCCACCTCTCTTTTTCTTTTATTACAAGTTTGGTCTTATAAATCCGAACCAGCCTTGAGCCTGAAGATCCTCACCTTGGATAGTTTTTCATTCTACAACCTATTCCATACACATGGCTAATACCAAATCAAAAGCTAAAATGAATAAAAACTGGTAGAAAAATCAACGGATATGTATGTAAATTAATTTCAATATTTATGAACAAATTTTTTTTTTTGAAGAGGAAGTTGTCACAAAAATAGGAGAATGAGGTTATGAATAGGAAAATTGATTTTTTTTTTTTTTTTTAATTTTTTTGCAAAGCCTCTGTAATCTCTTGATCCCTCGCTCACCATATAAATCAGAATCTAAGAACTCAACTTATCTTCAAATTTGTTGGTTATATATCTTCATTCTTCGCTTTAAAATTATTCTTATTTGTTTGGGTTACAACACATATCAATTCAATTTTTATATAGAATTAATTACACTAACACCCTAAAATGGAGGCTTTAAAGCACTTACACCTCACTTTTTGTTTGAAAAATACATACATCCTAATTCATTAAACACATAAGTCCATTCTATTAGTAAAATGGTTAGTCCACTATTTATTTTTCTTTAATTCTAAAAGTGTCCTTGCCAAAATCTGAGGAAAAAATAAAAGTAAAAAATTCAACAACAATGTCTTCATCAAATAACTTTTGTGGGCGAAAGAATGTCTTTTATTTTTTTGATGAATGAGAATAAGATTTCTTGGAAGGGTATAATAGTCTTTGCAATAATATAACTAACCATTCTAATAGAATAGGACCTATGTGTTTTTCAAACAAAAAATGGGGTGTTAGTGTTTTAAATCCTCCATTTTGGGGTGCCAGTGCAATTTGCTCATATATATATATATATAGTTGTGTACTTTTGTCTTGGGAAATATGATGATTTAAGTGTTTTAATTTTATTTTTTTCAGTACTAATATCTGAATATGTATAATTAATTTCAGAAAATTATCAATACCACTCCTTGAGTTGCCGCCCAATATTAATACAACCTCAAAATAAATGAAAATATTAATTAGACTCTCTTCAAGTAGATAAGTCCTTTTAAAAAGAGACATACCCCTCCAATGATGTGAAGTATTGATTATATCCTTTTAATTAACAAGAAGTAGTCTTACCATAAAAAGTTAGCTTAGTTGGCAATGACCAATGCCTCCCAATGAAGAGGTCAGGGTCCAATCCTCCCTAATTAAGGTGCGACATCTCGCTGGGGTATCGCCTTTTTGGCAATCGGCAAAAAATAATAATAATGAACTTGAGGAAGATGAGTCTTTGAAAGGTAGAGCTAGAGAAAATGTCTACAGACAACTTATTTAAAAACAAAAGTGGAAATCATCTCATGAGAGAGAGAGAGAGAGAGAGAGAGAGAGAGAGAGAGAGAGAGAGAGAGAGAGAGAGAGAGAGAGAGAGAGAGAGAGAGAGAGAGAAGGAAGGAGCCAAGGAGGTCACTTACCAGTGATTCCAGCAAAGGTTTCGGCAGGTTCAGTGAGGTTTTGACAATTTTTTCCAATTCGGTGGAAAATCGTCGAATTTTCAGTGATATTTTGTAATATCGAATTTCGACATATATTCGTTTCGTCCTAGACCGAAACAACCGAAATTCGGCGAAAGGGTGTTCCTTGTCCCTGATGGTATATGTATAGTTCCCACCCCCTATTTCAAGTAAATTGATATAAAAACCCTTTAAAAAAAATTAAAAAATAAAATAAAATAAAGAAGAAGCAATAAGTCTTGTCTCAACTAAATGTGGCTGGCTACATGGATTTTTACATTCTAATTAGCTCTGTATCATGCCATACTAGATAGAAAGCTTAAGATATATATGCATATAGCTTATACACCAATTCTCATAATGTTATTTTTGGTTTGTACTTAGCTCTTCGAATTCCTTCAATATAAATTAAATCACTTCTTTATACCCTTTTAATTAAATGAACCAGTAAAACAAATACGAAATCAACTTGCAAGAAAGACAACCCATAGGGCTTGGCTTAGTTTGTAAGAACCAATATCTCATAGCATGAAGTCAGGAGTTTTAATCTCTTTACACTAAATAGTTATCCCTTACATAAAGTTACTAGTTACCCAACAAAAAAAAAGTGTTAAATTAAAGAACTGTTGCTGTAATATTGATTTGTTTTAGGGCCCAAGCTATTACATTTATCATATTATTTCATCATCTAATTGGGATCAATCAAATTTTGCTTGACATCATTAAAAAATGATAAGATCTATGCATTCACAGGGTTGGGCAACATTTTGTCTTCCTCTCGTGTTTGGATACTATTGCAGCTTGGCAGCCAGGTTCTTTTTCAAATTTTTGTTTCCTTCCCTTAATGGTGATAACTAATATCATTCGTAAGTTTAACAGTGCAGCAGCCCGAATAAATATTAAGCAAGAATACAAAAGGATGGAGCCTTCATCCATCATTGTTCACTAAATGAAGTGCATCAATGCAAAAGGATGAGCTGAGGAACTCAATACATACAGTTGATAAGGACTTTGAGCTACTAAATCATTACTAATAATGGAGGTAAGCCTTCTTTTCTTCTTCATTCTATTCATGAAATATGTGAGAAAGAAGGACTTGCCGACTCCCTTTGATGACTTGAATGTGATCTTGTCACCATCGATGTACATCTCTACTATAGAAACCCACACCTTCAGTGGTGTCCTGGCTTTGCATCTTGTCATCTTCTTCATCTTTCTCTTTCCCACATACGCAATGGTTTGGGCTTAATAACTGTTCTTGGAGTTGGTCACAAGATTGACATGATCATAGGGCCGGTCCTGTTATACATGTTATGGTTCAAACCGTGAGCCCTGAACGAACCACACGGTTTAGAATGCTTGTTTAAGTTCATAGGGTTCATCAAGCACTTCTCGGCAGAATACTTGCCTAGAAGGATACTTCATTGTGACTGCCAACTGACATAGTGGACTTCTCGGATAACCCTTGTCAAGCGCCCAAAAAGCTATATCTTGGCAAAAGTAACGTTGTAAGGGGATTCGGCATACATATCTTTATCCAAACATCAATCAATGCGTTAAATTTAACATTGAATGTACTGAGACTCATTAAATGCTCAGTGCCTGCCAAGAAGCTTCTCATTCGCTCAGGACTTCCTCGAGTATTGTTCCCTTATGTTTTGTCTGCAAAAGTAAAGGGCTGCTGGACTCTAATCATCAGATCTGGTTGGGATAAGGTACAATTGTCTTGAAGCTTCTTCAAGATGATTGGGTTCTTAACTTGGTGATCGAGTAACCCATTGTGAGTAATTACAACCCTTCATCTTGTAATAAAAGATCAGAGGGCTATGATGCATCTTGGCCACCTCAGAGGTATGAACTTGTTATATAATCCAATGTTTTACACAAATTAGGATAAGTCCAATGACAATAACTCTGGCATTTACCCTCCTGCAAACTCCATAGGAAGACATTCTTTCTTGAAACATTTACTCTTCTAGACTAAGACTATGTTTTCTTGAATCTGACCTAATCATTGGAGGTAGTTTTCGGTCCTCAGAGGAGGCCTACTCTCACCTTTTTTTATTATCAGGATCCATTTTTATTATCAGGAACCAAGCTTGGACCAATAGTGAGTCGATCACTCACAACTAAATTTTGGAACAACAGGTTCTTTATATTTCCACCTATGGATCTCCTCCTTCCACATTCTTCCAGCTATCCCTTGGGAAGGACACCATTGGGAATCCAAGCTCTTTCAACATATCTGCTGAAAATTGATCATGGGCTTCCTTTCCACGGATGATTTCAGCCCGACTTTCTCATCAGTAGCCATGACCCAATAAAGTAATACACATTGAACATAAGGATATCCATATAGGAGCTATCTTGTACTTCCTAAAGGACCTTTGGTGTTTGTGGGTTTGCACTCTTGAGGGTATAGATATATACAAACACTAAACCTGATGATGAGAGTGGAACAAGTCTTCTTAATTTCAAACTAAGAATCCATTTTACAGCCTTAGCCAAATAAAGAGAAATCGCTCCATAATTTCTGTGACTTATTTTAATAATTTGTGCTTCTAGATCAGAGTAATTGGTCAATGAAGGAAATTAGCATGGAAAAATAATCTTAAATGTTGCCAGTTAACCAACATGAGATCCAAATTTTAAGGGAAGCAATCTTCATTTAACTATTGACTGTTCTTCTATACTAGTATGCCAAAGAAGAATTCGATCTGACTTGATAAAACAAGAAGATACACAAACATTAATTGGATAATTCTTAATTAAATATCTAGGTTAAGTTGGCCTATACGATGATTTTGAAGCTATATTTCCAAAATGTATGATACAAGAAAGGTTATTATAAATTATAATGTGGCTGATCTCCTAAATGGTAATATTAGTGTCTATTATACAGTAATGTGACTAAATGGACATCTATTAACCTCGATCAAACAAGTTAACGAAGACCATTCTAGAATATATGAGCAGCAAAATATTTTCTGACCAACAAGATTAAAGATATCTTTCGATGATCATCTAATTTTTGACGTGTCAACTAATAATATCACATATCCTTGAAGCATTTGCATGCTTTTTTAGAGTTTCTATAACAATGTTTTATTCTTTATACTAGATCTTCAAGTCATCTGGCCAATTCATCTTAAGTTAAAGCAATCGCATTGCTAAATAGTTAAGAGTGTAAAGGAAAACTAAGTTAACCACGGCGATGATCACTAGATCGATTCATTATTTAGCTCATACGACATATACACCCACCAAGGGTTTATGAATATTGCTGGTAAAGTGATAGGGTGATGCATGGCCAACCAAAAACTAAAATTCTTCTATTTTGCACAAATTTGACCATTTTCTTCATCGACGTGTCATAGAATGCAACATGTTCAAGTTTTAATAAAACATAGCTAAAGTAAAAGGCTTTTCTCATGGTTAGATGTGGTACTAAAGAACGCAATGTGACGCTTCAGTCTCATACACTAGAGAGAAGACCTGGCAAATTAGTGCATCTAACTAAAGTTGAATTCATAGGTCTTGCAATACAAGAGCAGAAGATAGAGGCGAAGAAATAAGTTAAGGTGAACCCTGTGTCTTTGGTTTTTAAGTAGTACATCCAATTATTATCTAGTCATTAAGTGAGGATGCATGGATTACATAAAGATACAAATGAATAATTCAATACATATATATAGCTGATAAAGTATGAGGATGATAGAAATAACTAAGTTACTACTGAAGGAGGCCAGGCTGGTAGAATATGGTTTAAATTTGCCAATGGAACCATCTAATTATTGGAGAGATAAGCCTTCTTTTCTTCTTCGTTCATGAAAGAAGTGAGGGGAAAGGACTTTCCAACTCCCATGGATGACTTGAAGGAGATCTTGTTGCCATCAATGGACATCTCTACTATAGAAACCCACATCAGCGGTGTCTTGGCCTTGCATCCAGTCATCTTCTTCATCCTCCCCTTCTCAACGTATGCAGTGGTCTCAGCAGCATAGCTGTTCTTAGTGTTGGTGGCTGCATTGTAGTGCTCGTAGGGGGCTTTGCATTTCCACCAGACAAAGCCCGTGGATCTGACCCTCCCACATTCTACTAGTTCTCCTGTGGGAAGTGTTGGTGCTATTTCTGCCGATCGCCTTGAACCGTAGTTTCTCGCACCGAACTCCTCAGATCTGATTCGATCTGGTTTGCTCTTTGATCAATCAACCTCTCACTCCTGAAAGAAACTGAATTACAGTAAGAAACGGAGCCGATCGTCTTGATCGGCGTCTCGTCTCCTACGGTCTAGTCAGTCTGGTGTCAATGGTGTTTACAGAGCTCTATGGAGCTTCTAAAATGCTAGTAATGGAGTTCAATCAGAGTGAGCTTAGAGTTTTGGTTGATTCCAGAGACTTACCTTCCTACGGATCTTCTCTTGCTTTTATACTGGCTTTCCCGCTTATAATTCTCTTTCAATTATGACCATCAGATCATCGCTCCTTTTTGGACGTCTTTGATCATCTTGCCTTTATCTCTCAATCGAACCCGGTTGAAGTTGGTTTGACCGGTATAAATCGGTAATGGATATATTAGTTACAACATAAGCCCCCAAGCCCGCTGATCGGAGTTGAATCTAAATGAGACTCTGATTAGCAGGTTTTATCCTTTTCATCAAAATCACACAGTATTCCTTGTCCAGCTATTACGCCTTTTCCCCAGGTAATTCTCGGTTTCTTCAAAACCTTGATGACGAGTTATCGTATCATATCATCATTATCTTGAAAATCTGCTTATAACCATATCTCTCATGAAATCATGTCCTTTGTATTGGTCGAAATTATATTACTGTATTCAGCCCCCAAGTTATCTTAAAACCGGCTGAAATCACTGTCTTGTCAGATCTTTTCTGAATTTTCAAATATAACTTTTTAACTTCCTTAACGTTACCGCAGCTTGATCACTGACTTCGTCTTTTTCCCATGCATTACCATCATATTGTTCCCTTGCCCTTTCACACATCATCTTCATTCTTTTCAACTGCTGTTTTTCATGCGTTAGCCGATTAATCCCACGCGTCGGTTACGAAAGGTAATGACCATTGATTTTGGACCATCGTGTATTTCCCCCTCCTTTCAAGAAATCCTCTCTCATTCTTTATATATATCATCAACTGTCGCCTTTTCCTTTCCGTACTCTGTTCTTCTTCGCGAACATCAACATACCTATCTCGCTAACTCCTTTATTACTCCTTTTCAGATTTTACCTTTTCAATTTTCTTCTTCTTCCTTTCTTATCTCCGCCATGGATCCTGCTTCCAATCCTTCGATGCCAAGTACCTCTTCCCAACCCGATATACCTCCAAGCAGAGAGCAAATGAAAAACGTGTCTGGTGCTTCTTCCTCCTCTCAACATAATCCTTCAGACTGGAAACCGGTCCCGTATTCTCATGACGAAGCCATCCTTCTTTATACTCCTGTCAACATGTCCAGAGAAAAAATGGACCCAAAGCATGCCGGTCCTGAATGGTATCCCACTAAAATAAAGAAATCCCACCTGGATTCTTATTTGGAAAGTTACCATTTTCCTTCTGATGCTAGAGTATGGGTTCCTGACTCCTCCGACCGTCCTTACTCAGTTGATCCTGGTGTTATCACCATCTACCTTGATCACCTTGATTCAGGTTTTAGAATCCCCCTGATTCCCGTAGTTCAATCTTTATTGGACTATTATCATGTCTGTCATTCTCAGCTTACTCCAAATAGTTGGAGGCTGGTTTACTGTTTTTTTGTGTTTATTCTTCAGATGAATCGTGTCCCGTCTGTTGATCTCTTCAGAAATTATTACACCTTGAAAGTATCCCGCGAACGCGGATACCTTCACTTTGCCAGAAGAACCTGCATTTTGGGTGAACTGGGAAGAGAATCCAAAATTTTCATTGATTCTTCCATTCCCCATGACAATAAGCAATGGCGGGAAAAATACTTCTTCTGCGCTATTCCAAATCCAAACTTCCGGTCTCGATGGTGTCTTCATTCCTTGGATTCCTTATCTCCTCTAAAAGTATGTCCTGTGCTTACTGAATATGACCGAATAACCTGGAGTATGATTCCGACTAGAACTCCCATAGATGCGGCCAAGTTGAAGACAGATGCAGGTCTCATTAGTCACGGCCTTTTTCCAGGTAAAGATAATAACTGTTGTATACCTTTCTATCTTTTTGTAATCCTTACTCATTATCATATATTTTTCCCATCAGAAGTAATTGCTCGTCCCATCCTTAATGTTGCCATAGAAAGTTGTTATCTCCAGAGTTTCTCCCTTCTAGAACCTTTTTTGATCTTAGGAATTTGAAGCATCCCAGTTCTGATTGTTCATCAGAAAATGATTCTGATAATGATATGAGTGACTCCTCCAGCTCTGGCCCAGATCATTCTGCCAGTGGTTCAGATGATAATGATGATGATAACTTACCTGCTCAAGGAGATAAAGATATTGCTGCTAATGATGCTGTTGATGTTGATCCGTCTGGTAATGCTACAGATGTTGATCCATCTACAAAATCACACATATGAAGAAAACACTCTTTTTGCTTTATGAACTTACCTTTTTCTTTCTTGCCTACCTCTTTTGCATATGAGGTTTTTTTTTTTTAACTTGTTCAACTTTTATATGAATGAAATTTTCTTCCCTCCTTCTATTGTGATTATTTTTATATTATATATACTGCTGAAATACCTCTGATGAAAAAGTATTTAAAAGGAATTTTAATACCTGATCAGATACCTTGAGATGTTGATTTAATACCTGATCTGACTTTTGAACTTCAATTAATAGACTTCAGTGTAACCTGATCCTTGAGTTATTTTACTGATTAATTCCGTCGTACTCGATCCGAATGCTGCCTTAGAAAGATGGCTATTGGAGCCTGACTTCGGAAAGTCGGGATCATTCCTCGGAAGGAACAATCCGGGATCATCCTTGCAAAAGGAATGATCCGTGATCAGCTTCGGAAAGCATGACCAGGCCTCGGAAGGCTGGCTACTTGAGCCTGACTTCGGAAAGTCGGGATCATTCCTCGGAAGGAACAATCCGGGATCACCCTCACGAAAGGAATGATCCGTGATTAGCTTAGCATGACCTGGCTACCTGAGCCTGACTTACGTAAAGTCGGGATCACCCTCGGTACGGAATGATCCGTGATCAGCTTCGGAAAGCATGACCAGGCCTCGGAAGGCTGACTACTTGAGCCTAACTCACGAAGAGTCGGGATCACCCTCGGTACGGAATGATCCGTGATCAGCTTCGGAAAGCATGACCAGGCCTCGGAAGGCTGGCTACTTGAGCCTAACTCACGAAGAGTCGGGATCACCCTCGGTACGGAATGATCCGGATCAGCTAGCATAATCACGCCTCGGAAGGCTGGCTACTTGAGCCTAACTCACGAAGAGTCGGGATCACCCTCGGTACGGAATGATTCGTGATCAGCTTCGGAAAGCATGACCAAGCCTCGGAAGGCTGACCACTTGGGTCTGACTTCGAAAAGTCGGGATCATCCTCAAAAAGAATGACCCTGGATCAGCGTTGAAATGGCTTGATCAGAAGAAACTGGTTCGCATAGATGTCTTTTGGATTAATAATGAGAAAGAAACTTTGGATGACCACGTTTAATAAAATGCATTCTCCAAGAATACCAGAAAATTCTTTCTACTGATAATATTTCTTAAGGTGAACTACATTCCACGGTCGTTTCAAACAACTTCCATGAGAGTCCTTCAGCCAATATGTGTTTTTGCTCACAGTTTTTGTTACCACATATGGTCCTTCCCAATTTGCAAAAAGCTTTCCACAGTTCCTTGGATCTAATGCTGATTTTTTCCTTAAAATCTCCTACTCTGAAAGATTTATGTTTGATTCGAGCATTATAATACGCTGCTGTTCTCCTTTGATATTCCATATTACGGTATAAGGCCTTTTCTCTGACTTCATCTAAAAATTCGAGGTTTGCCCGTAGTCCCTCTTCATTAGTTATTGGATCAAATCCTTCATATCTATTTGATCCCACCATAACTTCCACTGGAGCCAATGCTTCTGATCCATACGCCAGTCTGAAAGGTGTTTCACCTGTTGGGGTCCTGACCGTAGTCCTATATGCCCATAGTACATGAGGTAGTTCATCAATCCACAAACTATGCGCTTCATCCAGTCTCTTTTTTATCCCCTACAAAAGTGTTCTGTTTGTTACCTCAATTTGGCCATTGCATTGAGGATATGCTACAGATGAGTGTTTGCACTCAATATGATAATCTGCACAAAACTCCTTGAATCTCTCATTGTCAAATTGCAGTCCGTGATCAGTCAGTAGAATCTTTGGTAGGCCATATCTGAATATGACATGATTTCTGAAGAACTTTTCAATTTGACTCGTGGTAGTTGTTGCCAAGGCTTCTGCTTCTACCCATTTCGTAAAATAATCGATTGCAGCCACTACAAACTTTTTCCCTCCAGCTGCAACAGGAAAAGGTCCCAACAAATCCATACCCCACATAGCAAATGGGAGAGGATTAAGAATTGATGTTAGCTGCTCTGCTGGCTGGCTCTGAATTGGTGCATGAATCTGACATTGATGACACCTTCTTACATACTCAATTGCCTCAGATTGCATTCGCGGCCAATAAAATCCTTGTCTTAAAATTTTATACGCCAAAGCTTTCCCACCTAAGTGATTTCCACAAATTCCTTCGTGAACTTCGGATAAGGCATAAAGAGCATCAGAGGGTCCCAAACATTTCAAAAGTGGCCCAGAAACTGTTCTTTTATATTATAATTCATTTTTTAGAATAAACCTGGCAGCCCTTCTTTTCACAGTTCTGGCATTTTCCCTATCTTCAGGAAGAATACCATCCTTCACATCTTGTATAATAGGATCCATCCAAGATATCTCTGCGTCAATTTCCATTATCTCTGGCTCTGAATATGCCGGAATATCTAGCTCCTCATAATATACAGTTTGTGGAATAGAAATAGACTTTGCGGATGCCAATTTTGCCAGAGAATCTGCTTCATTATTTTGATTTCGAGATATCCTTGTGACTGAGAATTGTGTGAACCACTCCTTACATTGTGATACTCTTTTAAGATAGTTGACCATTCGATCATCTTTCGCACCATACGCTCCCGTGACTTGACTGACCACCAGCTCTGAATCACTTTTTACTTCGATGCTTTGAACACAGGGAGATCTGGCTAGTCGTAAACCTGCAATAAGAGCTTCATATTCTGCTTCATTGTTTGAAGCATGAAAATTAAACCGAAGTGCATTTTGAATTACAAATCCGAACGGACTTTGTAAAATCACTCCCGCTCCTGATCCCTGCGAATGACTTGACCCATCTACATGTAAGGTCCACACAGAAGACACCTTACTAGAATCTTTTTCCTCCTCCGGTGATGAAATACTTTCAAGCAATAAAATCGGCCAAAACTTGTGCCTTTATCGCAGTTCTAGGTTTATAATCTATATCATGTTCGTTAACTCTATCGCCCATGATACCATTCTCCCCGCCGGATCGGGTTTATGCAGTATTTTCTTTAAAGGCCAGTTAGTAAGAACAATAATTGGATGAGCCCGAAAATAGGGCCGGAGCTTCCTGGCTGCTACTATTAAGGCGAAAGCCTGTTTCTCAAATTCCAGATATCTAGATTCTGCATCTAACAATGTATGGCTTACAAAGTAGATAGGATTTTGAACAGTACCTTCCTCCCGGATTAACACCGCGCTTACCGCCGCCTTTGAAGAAGATAGATATATCCGCAAGCTTTCTCCAGGGCTTTGGTCGAGATAAACCGGTGGGCTGATCAACCTCCTCTTCACTCTTCAAATGAATTCTGACAGTCCTCTGACCATTTGAATTCGTTGAGTGCATTTAGGTTCTTCAAAGCCTTGAAGAATGGTGCACACTTATCTCCTGATCTGGATATAAATCTACTTAATGCTGCAACTCTTCCTGTTAAGCTTTGAATTTCTTTCATACTGCTAGGAGCCGTCATATTTAAGATAGCCCTGATTTTTTCTGGATTTGCTTCAATGCCCCTCTGTGTGACCATGAAACCTAGGAATTTACCAGATGAAACTCCAAATGCACACTTCTCAGGATTGAGTCTCATTCCATTTCTCCTCAATACATCAAAACACTCTCTTAAATCGACGAGATGATCAGATTTAAATTGACTTTTTACAAGAAGATCATCTACATAAACCTCCATATTTCTTCCAATCTTATCAGTGAACAGCTTGTTCATTGCCCTTTGGTATGTTGCACCAGCATTTTTTAACCCAAAAGGCATAACTTTATAACAATAGCTTTCCCGATTGGTCATGAATGTCGTGTGAGGTTGATCCTCCTTCTTCATAAGGATTTGATTATAACCTGAATAAGCATCCATAAAACTCAACATTTGCTGACCTGATGTGGCATCGATTAGCTGATCAATTCGCGGCAAAGGATAGCAATCCATAGGACATGCCTTGTTCAAATCAGTGTAATCTACACACATTCGCCATTTTCCATTATGCTTTTTCACCATTACCACATTTGCTAACCACCTTGGACACTCGATTTGCTCAATGAACTCAGATCTCCTAAGTTTGTCCACTTCAACCTTAATTGGATCATGCTTTTCTGATGAGAAATTCCTTCACCTCTGTTTCACTGGTTTGATAGATTTATCTATCCATAAACAATGCTCTGCCACCTCTCTGCTTAAACCTGGCATGTCTTGTGCTTGACCAGGCAAAGACATCTGCGTTTTCTTTGAAGAAATTCTTTCAATTGCTCCTTGTCCCGACTATTCGATCAGCTCCTATCATGGTCCCTTTTTCGGATTCTCCAAACCAAAACAAATTTTTTCCAGCCTTTCTACTGGTTCACCTCTTTGAATTTTTTCCTCATCCCTGTTATCTGTAACTTCAACAGTAAAGGCAAGTGCCTTACCTTGTGCTTTTGAATCCTTTAAAAAAGTTGTATAGCTTTGCCTTGAAGTTTTCTGGATCGATTTGCATCCTCCAATGCCTCCTTCGTTGGGAATTTGACCTTCAAATGTCTTGTCGAAATTATTGCACCAATAGTATTCAACGTTGGTCTCCCGAGAATTATATTGTATGCTGATAGACTTTTTATTAACAAAAATTTAGTAACTGTAGTTACCGTTTGTGGATGTGTTCCAAGTGTTATCGTTAGCTCCATAGTCCCCTCTACCGAAGTAGACTCTCCAGAAAATCCAAATAGTCTTGTGCTGCAAGGTTTTATCTTTACCATATCCAACTTCAATCGTTGAAAAGCTTCGTAAGACATGATGTCTACAGATGATCCTATGTCTACCAAAACTCTATGAATATCTCTGTTTGCCACCTCGATGACTACCACAATGGCGTCATCGTGTGGTTCTTGAATTCCTTCCATTTCTTCCTCCGTGAAGACTATTTCCTTCATCATTTTGATTCTTCTAGGAATAACATGAGATTCGATAGTATTCACATACCTGGCATGAGCCTTAGATTTTGAAATTGAATTTAAGTCCAAACTTCCCAGGATGGTCATGACGGGGGACTGCTTCTGTTGAATCTGCAGATTTTCCTGTTGTTTAGTATTTTCCTCTGGAGAGGTGTACTGAAAATCTCCCTTGGCTTGTTCTTCTCTAGCTGGTGTTCGATTGTTCCACCTTCTCGGCTGATCAGCGGCATTTCTTCGATTTCCCCCATTTCTCTTTTGAACATATTGGTCCAATCTTCCTTGGTTGATCGTCGTTCAATTTCATTTTCAGAATTCTGCGAGTCATCGGTATCATGACCATGATCTTTGTGATATCTCACGAACCTATTCGGATTCCTCTCATCCGCCTTTGCTATCATAGGTAGTGGCCATTTCATAAATCCCTGATGCTGAATTTGCATCAGAATTTCCGATCTTCTTGCGTTGAGAGGAGTATAGTTTTCTTGGAATGGTTTGGGAATGTCCCTTCTGAATTGACGATCAGGAATATTTCTTGAAAAGCTCCTGCTGTTCCTTCGTTCTCTCTGATCTCTCTGATCAGATTTCACAACTCCATCATCTTTCCTTTTAACTCCCACTTGCTATCGGTTTCTTTTCTTGCTTGGAGAATGTCTTTCATATTTGCATAGCGATTACAATGAGTCGTCAATTCTGCTATGTTCGCTGGCTTGTTCATGATCAGGAATTCCAAAAGATGCTCATCTGTTAGGCCTCTGAACATAGCGTCATATGCCACCGTCTCATTCAAAATTTTAATTTGAATTGACTCCTGATTGAATCTCTTCATATAATTTCGAACTGATTCTCTCGATTTTTGGCGGATTGCAGCTAAGTTATCAACAGTTTTGCTGCTTTTCATTCTACTTTGGAATCTTGACAAGAATACTTTCGTCAAATCCTTAAAATCCTTAATGGAATCTGGTAATAAGCTGAAGAACCAGGTTGTTGCAGATCCTTTCAAGGAAGATGGAAATGAGCGACACTTTAAAATATCGTAGTTACCTGCTAGCATCATAACAGAGTTGAACTGAGCCAGATGTTCCATTGGATCTGTACTTCCATCGTACATCATGAATGTCGGAAGTTTAAAATTGCGCGGCAGTGGTGCTGACATAATATCTTTAGCAAATGGATTCTGGTTCATTATTTCCTCAGCTTTTTCTCCGCCATCTTTGTTCACCAGTCGTTGGATCGATCATCGAGGACGCGAAATCTTTTTGCGATTTCCGATCCATAAACTTCAGATCTGCAATCTCCTGATTTTCCTGTTTCTCTCTTATCTCTCCAATTCCCAACGCTCCTGCTTTTTTTGCTCCAGATATGACTCAATTGATCATCTCTGGACGATTCTCGATCTTCAGTCTCTAGTGGAATATAGTTTGGATCCGCACTTTCTCCTGATCCTTCCTTCAGAAATGATCTCCTTCGGCTTCCTCCTGACTTTTGAATCTGAGAGTTTGGGACAGAGGTCGCTTTTGCTCGAGAAAGAGTTCAAGATCTTCCAGCTGACAAGACCGGAACTCTTTCCTCAGGATGTACTCCGATCTGCTTGATGAAAGTCCTCATCAGATTTTGTGTCTCCAGTATTTGATGCTGCATGCTCTCAAACCACTCAGCGATCAGATTTGGATCTAACTCTGGACGAGATGTCGCCAATGTATCTGCTAATTGTTTCTCTTGCCTTTCAAACTGATCAGTTGGACGAGGTGGAGAATGATCCTCCAGCATTCTCTGCCTCTATCGAGTTTGCATCACTGGAATTTGCGGCATCGGAACCACTTCTCTCGTTCTTCTTTTTGGATTTACTCTCCTTGGCTCCCTCTGGCTTGTTTCCGCCATTTCTATCGGTAATTCCTCCTCTCGCTCAGGTGATTGAGCCATAGCTTCTGTTCTGACTTGTTTCCCACAGACGACGCCAAATGTTGGTGCTATTTCTGCCGATCGCCTTGAACCGTAGTTTCTCGCACCGAACTCCTCAGATCTGATTCGATCTGGTTTGCTCTTCGATCAATCAACCTCTCACTCCTGAAAGAAACTGAATTACAGGAAGAAACGGAGCCGATCGTCTTGATCGGTGTCTCGTCTCCGACAGTCTAGTCAGTCTGGTGTCGATGGTGTTTACAGAGCTCTATGGAGCTTCTAAAATGCTAGTAATGGAGTTCAATCAGAGTGAGCTTAGAGTTTTGGTTGATTCTAGAGACTTACCTTCCTACGGATCTTCTCTTGCTTTTATACTGGCTTTCCCGCTTATAATTCTCTTTCAATTATGACCATCAGATCATCGCTCCTTTTTGGACGTCTTTGATCATCTTGCCTTTATCTCTCAATCGAACCCGGTTGAAGTTGGTTTGACCGGTATAAATCGGTAATGGATATATTAGTTACAACAGGAAGGACACCACTGGGGAATCCAAGCTCTTTCAACAACTCCGCTGAAAATTGATCACAAGCCTCCTTTCCACAGATGATTTCAGCCCCAGCTCTCTCATCAGTTGCCATGGCCATGACAAGGTTGAGAAACTCTAATATTAAAGGTAATAGATAGAAAGAATGAAAATTAATGGGTGAGAAACTCTCTGCAAATGCTTATAGACCCCTAGTTGTAGGTGTAAAGGCAAATCAGAAGATGGATATTTATACACAAAACCTGCAGAGGGTGATGAGACGATGACCTTGTCATTCAACACAGGTCCAATTTGCCAACCTTCTACTAAGGAAGGCCTGGTCTTCGTTCATTAAAGAAAGCATAGGATACAAATTCTAAGACATTTGACTGTTGACTTTTCTTCTACATTAGAACGCCAAAATAGAATTTAATTTTAGTCTACCAGTTGAATTGATAAAATTAAAAGGATACACATATTGAATTAAGTGAATTTTTTTTTCTTTTATCAGATATCTAATATATAAACTGGAGAATAGGATTGATCCTTTTTTATTTTGTAGTAAATAGAGTACGATTGATTTTGGTTCTATATATTCAATATGTAGGTTACTGGAAATGGCATTTGTATGTGACTGATATCTTAAAGATTAATTTGGTATTCGTAATAATATTAACATCAAACAGGTTAACAAATTATTTCATTATTTAACATCCGCTTTGATATTAACACTATAGATTGCTTGTTCACACTACAAGAAATAAGGGCTTTTGCCACGGAAAATTACCGTGGCAAAAGCCCAATAACCGTAGCAAAAAAATAACCCGACGGTAAAATTTTCGTTGGATTTCCGTCGGTTAGGGAGCCGTCGTAAAGAGATACGACGGTAATAACGGGGTCGGTTATGCTCCCTTTAGCTACGGTAATTCCTTACCGTGGCAAATACTTACATTTTTGCCATGGTAATTGCTTACCGTGGCAATTACTTATATACACCACGGTAATTATGGATCCTATTTTTTGCTACGGTAATTTTGTACCGTGGCAAATACTTGTTATTATTATTTTATTTTCTTTTCTTTTTTTCTTTTTTGGTGGGTTTATATTTATAAATCCAGCACGACAGAAAGGAGAAAAATAGAAGAGAAAAGAGAACTTCAATTGATTGGCTGGTGATATATTTTCAGAAAAGAGAATGAAAAAGAGATATTGTAATCAACATTTCTTCAAAGAACGCTTATACATTTCATGTAACTGAAGACTACATGACTTTGAAAGAAGAGAGAAGATTCTCTTCTCTTTACAGGATACCTAGAGATCAATTTCACAAAATGATCAAGAACAAATTCCTATCAGCTGCAGCATGCTCCCCTTTGAGAAACAGTTCCATCTCAACCTCCTGCTGACCCTTGTGGACGTCCATAGCCAATATTGATGCCAGATGACTATCATCACAACCAATAGGATCAGATACCAGGCCTTGTTCTGATTCTATGGAGCTTCTTTGAATGTTTGCAGTTGAGATCATTGGTGCTACCTCGACGGATACATTGATCATGGTTCAGCAAAAGATCGGATGGAAGAAGCAGGACTTACTTCAAAACACATATCTGCAACTGTATTGTCTCTCATGGGAAGGGCTAAAGAAATACTTGGGCTGCAGTGATTACAAATAGAGATGTAGGCATAAAGAAAACAAATTGTCCTATTGATTTCCCTAGCTTTAATCTCAAGTGAAAAAAAGAAGTTTTAGAATGAATATCAAACGCACATAATAAAGTGAAACTGTGTCAGCAAATAAGAACCATCTGTTTTCCCTGCACATAAAATATGTGCTAGGCATCAAAGATATAAATCATGTGTTTGAGTGGACAAGGTGGTGCCTTGGTCCACGCATCATCCAACTCCTTGGGGCAACTAGACCCAGTGACAGTCATGCTGCCAGTGATTCTATAGATAGTTATGATAGAATTGGCATCTAAAACTACTGATTTAACTAATCAAGATATAATTGCAAGCAAAATGATAATGCATGATTTACAAAGGCACCCAAAGATGAAGCGGAAGGACATTCTATCTATGGAACTTGAACCTAAAGATAATGTTTCAACTAGAGAAAAATCAAAACCAAGAATAGGGATCAAGCAAGGATATTGAAAGTAAGAACCATACTCACCTCAAGTACGTCGTCGGTCTTGCATTAGGAACTCTATGTCAGCCCTGAGCGAAGAGTAGCCACCTTGGAGCGAAGATATCTCTTTAGCCTGACTAGCTAGCTCTTTAGCCTGACTAGCTATCTCTTCAGCCTGTGCCGATGTTGTTACCTCTAATGTGTGTATCTTAGCCCGCAATTGTGTATTCTCTTTAACATATGACTTGTTGAGCTCTCTTGTTGTCCCATGTACTTGTGTTGGAGTTATTCCAACTCCACACATCCGTACTTGACCATGGACATCTTCACCTACACAATCTCTACAAACTTCATCTTGCACGGCAGGGTCCCCTCGCATTTCTTCAGGCAGTTCATTGAGTTGTTTTTCCATATTGGCCTACATTTGAAACACAAAAATCAGTTACAAGATATATTAATTGAAGCTATAAAATGATAGTACCTCATTTATGATTTAATAACTTACAATGATCAAGTTAGCAACCTCGTCTTTAGGGTCACGTGTAATCTTGAACATTTCCATACGAGTGGGAGGTTCTTTCTCTGGGTGCCCCTGACGCTAAATAATTAAGAAACAATAAAATATTATAACATGTGAACTTCCATAAACAACATCTGAACTTCCATAAACATTTATACTTTCAAATTACATCATATACCTTTTTCTCTCGAATTACAGCAAAAGAAGTATTTCCTGTGTTGTGCAATGATTTTAAAATTTTCCTATTGTCAATATTGCGGGCCGACACAACCTAAAATATTTTGAAACACACAGAATTAGATTAGAAATATTATTGCTAACATAATTTACTGTTTTGTCACAAGATGAGCTAAATTCTAGGCATCATACCTGACTAGCCTCTTGGCCCCATGTCTCGAAGAGTATATTCCATTGTTCTAATGGAACACGCTTATCTAAATGGGCTAACCTCTCCTCATGTGTTCCGTACTTGTTGAACACATTTACCTTAAGCTCATGTTTAAAATCCTTCCATCTTTCATTGAGCTTAATTTCCACCCAACTCCTTAAACCATCAGGGAGATTGAATTTTTCCTACAAATATAATATGGTAAAAGTTAGTCTAGCTCTAGGCAATATATGAATACAAACATCTAAATATAGGTAAGAAATATGATATGGGAAATATATCTTACATATATCTTATCCACCGCGTCATCTTTCAGAGGTTGTGGGATTTTCCTCCAATCAGAATAGGATAAATGAAGTAGGTGTGCAGCCCTTACTTTAACTCCAACCCAAGTCATTAACTTTGCAGTTGTTTCATTGCAAGGTTGACCATTATCATCAATTTGTACATCAATTTTGCCTACGAGTTCTTCAATCGCCTTCCCTCGAGCCGGCCCTCTTCCAGATTTCTTGCCACCTAAAAATATTCAATTCTAGTGAGATACACATATTAACTATTAGTTAAACAAACATAAATTTGCTAAAGATGTTTAATCTCTTACCTGTAGACCTTGAACTCGAAGATGGAGGAGAGAACTCATTGTCACTCATGTTTGGCAACAACCTGCATGAAGTAGCAAATAACTTAACAAGAAAAGGAAGAAGTACATCCACATATGCTGATGGAACTCTGATCATGACTGTTATTTAAGACTTTTATTTATTGACACAATATGCTCAAAAGCTTCAGTGAAGACCCCAGAATTACTAACATTAGAAGAGAAATTTTTGAAGATACAATTTTGATAGACTGCCATATTGTCTTGAAAATGTAGATAAACGAGTTTCTATTCATTAACAATAACTCTCTTTCTGTGCAGGCTTTCAACAGTTTCTTTTTGCTAATACCATAATTGTCAATAGTCAGGGCCAGCAAGGTGACTCTTGCTCTTATCAAACAGGGTAGGAAGTTCATCTCCTAGTCTATGACCAACATGGACTGACTGGAATGCCTCCACAAGGTCATCGACAGAAGGAAACAAAAAATAAAGAATGATTAATGACTACCTTAGTCTTTATGCTAGTGAAGGTCACCCATCAATCTTATTGTTTGAAATAGAAGTATGGAATACCTGATTGAGCAACCACAAAACCAGTGACCTCACTCACACAAACACTTCAACAGAGGAACACACATAAACACAAATATGGTCATATTAGGAAAAAATAAAATACAATATAAAACCAAGAATAGAGTGGGCAAAGAATTATCATAATCTAATTAGACCAATCATCTAATCCAAATAGAAATATTTCATGATAGGGAAAATAGAATGAAGTTGGAAAATATGTAAATCTGCTGCAAGGTCATTTGAAAGGCACCATCAATGATTCACATCAACTCATACAGCTGATTAGCTTATATTACTCTGTTTCCCGGAAGGAAAAAAAGTATTATTATCTGTAAGAGTATTAGAGTACCGAAGAGGCAAGATGATCTTCCATACTCATCTATAACAGTGTTATCATAAACCTTTCTGCTTTCACGGTGGAGAAAGTCCTCTTATTATTCCTTAAGTGGTAGGTAATACAGACTCAAAAACAATTTCAGCTACAACAGGGGATGTCAAGCATGAAACTCGAAACCACATTATACTTTGGCTCGTGTTGATTGAGTCAATAAACCAAAACTGAACCAATATATAGTAGTAATCACAATGCTAAATACAAGGAAACACTTATCGAGCCAAATTTGCAAAAGTAAATAGTTTAACAAAGGTATTCAGACGTCACCGTTACTACACTATCCGATATCTCCGATATTTGAACAGAAGAAAAGAAATGGACAATTACTAAACACCAATCACGATTACTCCGTTTTCAATTAAGAAAAGACGTGGGAACCACTGTTGGAGAAACTTGAGTTGATGAAATAGTAAGTGGAAACAGATAATATAGATCTAAGGGAAAACGAAGCAATGCAATCACCGATGGAAGATGAATACTAATAGTTGAAACGAAGAAAATATAGATCTCAAGCAATGCAATTGGTTGAGCATATGAAAGAGAAATCGAAGACTAACCGTTGGTTCACTGCAATCACCGATGGAAGATGAAGCTTGCGTCAATCAACAATCACTTCTTGCAATCGCTGCAATCACCTATGCTTCTCATCTTCGTGCGCTGCTTCTCCGCTGGAACCACTAAAACCCTAGACTCTAATGCGGGAGGAAATTCCTTAGTCCATCAAAAACTGCGAATCAAAAGTTGTAAATGCCTCAGCTATGTGAGCAGACGGGTCAGATCTCCCAATATTTCCAAGGACTCGCGGTCATTCATCACTTCTGCTCAGAGAAAGGTCAATCTGTTCTTCACTTCTGCTCAGTGTATCGTAAGAGAGGGTTTCAAGATATTTGAGAAAATTATTAGGAGAGCTTAATTCAGATTTAAGGTTTATCACAGAGAAATAAAGTCATATTAGCTTCGCGCGAGAATAAATAAAAAGCGCGTAAAATCACCTTTTTGAAATAAAATGAATACATATACTACGGTAATTAGTTACCGTGGTATACATTGTACTATTTGTATAATCAATCTTTAGTAAAAACTATTACCATGGTAAGTACCAATCGTAGCTTCTATATTAAACGCTAAAATATTTACTACGGAGACCAATTCCCATAGCATATAAATTACTAACATTACTAAGCACAAACTATTGCTACGGTAAGTACATACCGTAGCTTATCTTCTAAATATTAAACTATTTGCTAGGGGGACACTGTCTAAATACTAATATTTTAAGTGGTCCAAGTGTTATCGACTTAATTATTCTATTTGCCACGGTAATAAATTACCGTGGTAAATGATCTAAGCTAGGGGTTGATAACCTATTTGCCACGGTAATTTAGTACCAAAGCAAATGTCTAAGTATTCATACCCTCAACGTAAATGGTCCAAGTATTATAACCAATGTGTTGGTAATCTATTTGCTACGGTAATTACCGTAGCATTTAGTCAATCTATTTCCATAGTATATATGAAGTTTTTGCCACGGTAATTTTTTACCGTGGCAAATAGTGTACTTGTTATATACAATTATCACGGGTGGGTTACAAACGTGGTATATATTGAGTTTTGGCCACGGAATTTTCCGTGGCAAAAGGTTCGTGGCATTTGCCACTTTTTCTTGTAGTGTCAATTGCCATACCAGCCCTACCACTTATCCTAATTATAGACACTAGATTAATTACGTATTGTATCCATGAAAAAGAGGGGGAAAATGTATAGATATTTACATGCGTTATCATTCTTAATTGACCTATTGATTGATGCATTTTGTCTTGATTTTGAATCTCTATTTTTAACAAGAGTTGTTGATAGTTTGAATTAACAAAAGAATTATGAGGTTTTTTTTTTTTTTTATTTTTTTTTTCAATCAATATTCTTGTACAAAGAGGACCAACTGACTTTAAAAAGGATTTGAATTTCCTTCACCTAGGTGCACCGTGCACTCAACTTTTCCCTCTCATAGCCCATCTGACACAGGCCACCTAGGGTCCACTTGTGTCAAGTGGATTGTGAGAGGGAAAGTTGGGTGCACCATACACCTGGGTGTAGAGAATCTTGACGCCTTCAGAAACCGATGAAATGGAATCCATTATCTTGAGATCTACTCCATTATAGGCCTCATATAGTTGATTCCCGAAAGCTAACCCCAGAAAATTCTTGTTCAAGTCCTCTGCAACGCCCAAGTAAGCGGTCTTCCCTATCTATTTCTAACCCTTGAATTAGTCATTATTTGTTTCACCAAAAAAAATAAAAAATAAAGAATTACTCATTATTTGTTTTGATTGATGAACCAAAGTGCATGGGCCGATTTAAAGATATCATAATCCAAAAGTTCAAAATAAATAGGAAACCCGTGATGCTTATTAAGAACTAGCTGCTAAACATGACCGCTCACTTGGGCACAATGGAGGATTTGAATCCAAAAACTCATCCTTACTTCTATCCCTCAAAAGTGATCTAACTGGATCATACTAACCCAGCAGGATCTTCGTATTGTTGAGGTTCTTGTTTCTTTTTTTTTGGTTTGCCAACCCTGATTTCCAAGGTTTTGCCCTAACTAATCCGGTGTTCAACCCGGGTCGCACACCTAGTTGTGGTGGGTGAGTCTCCCAGCGGGAATTTTTTGCATCCACAAGGTTTCGATACCGGAACCTTGCTTAAGCAAACCAAGCTGTTTACCACTTGGACCAACCCCTATTGGTTGAGGTTCCTGTTTCTATTAGCCAAAAAAAAACTCATCCTTTTTGAAATAAAATAATAGAGTATACAACATTTAAACTAAAAATCACTAAAGAGGCTTCATGCGAATAAAAATTTAAAGTAAAAGTAGATAAAGCCTGCACCTCTAATTTTAGATGGTACAATTGACTTGGAATTAATTATAGCGGAAACTCAACGCATTTGGCCATAGAGTGATAAAATGATAATGCAAGATTCTTTTTAATTTGAAGAAAATTTTGGTCATATAATTTGGGGTAATATAGTGACATCAGAATATTATTTAAGATTCTAAAATGAATATTAAAAATATTATTCATGATTTTACATAAATTTATTAAGTGTGGGTGAAAAAGTAAAAGCATATCGCGGTTAAAAGAAAATAGATGGTGTGAAGTGTGGATGGAGGCTTTGTAAGATTTTGATTTTGGGGAGGTGTTGAGTGTTTCCGATTGAAATTGAGGGGACTCGTATAAAAACTTTTTAAGATTTTAAATAAAATTTTCAAATAAGGATAAAATTGTCAAATTAAAGTTAAAACTAACGAAAACCTAACCATATCAAATATGGAGGGGGCTTTTAAGATTTTAATTTTGAACGGGGTGCAGTGAGTTTCCAATGGAAACGGAGGGGGCTCATGTAAAAGATTCTATGTTTGAAGTATTGACTCCCATTTGTATTTATTTTTATAGAAAATATTGATATATCTGAGGTCAAAATTTTATTTAAAATAAAAATAGAAAATTTTTACTTAATCAAACAATTTAATCCATTGGATAATAATGCTTCTAAAAGGGATAATAGCCTATATGAATCCTATTAATAATTAGATAGATTCAAATTCCCCTAAACGGATACAAATGTGAATTTAAAAACAAACTTTGATTATCCATCGACAGCGTTAATATTGGCTCGAATGGGTTTGAAGATAATCTTTCAATACGGGTGATATAAGAACATCGTTCCTTATAGTTTTTAGTTCTAACATAAATCTCATTAAATACTTCTTTTTTACCATCAAATTATTTATTCAAGTGATAAAAATAGGAGAGCTAACTTGACACATATGTGATGTTGGGATCCATATTCCAAGATTCATGTAACATCTAAGTTTGAGTTTTTTACCTACAAGGGAGAGGATTGTACTTGTAATATCCAGCCCTATTCTAACCTTGACCCTAACCCGGATCCACTGTTGTATTCAGGTCCGAAGACCCGAAGCGGTGGAAGAAGAGATTTATGGACCATTCTGATTGATGATCATGATTCGGAGATTGAGCCCATGGACATTGACAATGATACCCCTTGCTTAAATGCATTGTCAGTGTTTAAGGAAAGTCTGCGCATCAGAAAAGATTAAAATAGTTGATGTACCAAATGACCTCCTGTGCACAATTCGAAGGTATTCCCCGAAACTAGACTCCTTGATTGAATTGTGGAAGAAAACCTCACTCAATTTGACCTTGTATAGCCTTTCAAATCCCTACTTGAAGTTGCTATTCTAAACCTTAGTTTTCTGCTAGAAATATTTTGGTCGATCCTTTTGGTCGATACCATCGACCAAGGACCATCGACCAAAATATCCCAGTCTGCCAAGTTAATGATTCCATGGAATATTCCTTTTCTATTTATTATAACATCAAGCCTTGAGCCCTATTGCAATAATTTTCTTACCTGGAAACATGGGGAGAGCTTCCCAAAGCAGCTCCTTGGCTAGTGTGAAGGGCACCTCATCAAAAACTTTTTGTTTATCATTGATTCTTATCTTTACTTCCACACTAAGGTATGAATCATCATTCCACTCTCTACCCTACCATTTTCTACTCTTTTCTATTGCCACCTTGCTGATGAGACATTGGGAATGGTGCTGCAACCTTGCAACCACCACTCCAAGTGTCTACTCATGTTCAATCCATGATTTCCTTAACTATTCATTGATGCTATGCTTCTACCTCATGCCTAGCATATGTATTCTATGATTTATCTATTAGCATCATGCCATTTGGTACCAAACTGAGTTATAGGATGTATTATGTTCATGTTTAACATTGTCATATGATTCCAATCGAATTTCTATTAGTTCCTCTAACTATTACATGCCATTCCTCATCAATGCAATCAATTCCAACTCATGCCATGATGTTTATCACTTTAACTTGATAGCTCAAATTGGGGCTTTTTGTTTAGACCATTGGATTGGGTAAATTTCTTGATTTATAGTGTCCTACTACTATTGTTAAGTATGCCTCCAAGTTCCAGATTGATCCGAACATCGGAAAACTCATTTCGGATGAAAACCCCCAAAATCCACATTTCTGTCTCGAAAGAAATTTTGGTCGATACCATCGACCAAAGACCATCGACCAAAATGTTGGCAGACAGCAACCTTGGCCAATTTTGATCCAATTAACATCCGATCTTCTCGACTTATTTTCTAACTTATTATTGATGTTTGTTTAGGGCCTTAACAATTCTATTGGACTATTCTTGGTATTCTCAATTCATCATCAATTCATCCAAGGTAAGGATGGTTATGTCCATAAACATATAAGTCATCAAATATTGAATTGTGTTTTATTTAAAGAATGAAATCTCTTAATTTTCTTTCAATCATTATAAGACTGTTACATATGTGTTAGAACAGTAGCATTTAAATCTTTATACTCTTGTTGTGTTACTTTATCATTTTGATTTGCTTATGTTTATAATGATTCGTTTCAATATCATGATTCGATTACTATTATGGATATGAATTGGATGCATGAGAAATGATGAGATTGGATACGTGATTGCTTACGTATGACTTGGGATTGGGGGGTGTCCTACTGACACTTCTGTCCTTGGGCATCGGAGGGAATTGTATGGGATGTTCTCCGATGGTGCCTATCGACATTCTCCCGGGTTATTGGATGACATACATAGGACTGTCTAGTTGGGTGGCTAGGTTTATCCTTGTCGTGTCAGACCCGAATCGGAAGGGCATTGAGACCGAACAACCCGTGGTAGTGTATGGTTGGATGGGCGCTCTAGGCCGGTAACCAATCCGGTAGGGGACATAAACCATGCTACGGATACCTGAAAGGGGCCATTTATTGGTAGAGTTGCATATGGATAGACTTGGGCTCACGGGCGCTCAAGACCGGTAACCAATTCGTGAGAGGACGTGAGAGCTTCCCGTTTACTATATGTGGATGACCAATAGGGTTGATGAGTCCGAAATCCGGGATTTCGCTGACTCTAGTGTGAAGGATACATGAAAGGATCGCCGGGGGCGAGGAATGGACGTATCTGAATCTGACTTGACCGACTGAGTAGATGACTTGCATTGGGCTAGGCTTTACTGTGACATGCGCCAGTACTTGACCAAATGGTGATGTGAGAGAGCGGTGACCGATCCCCTTACCACGGTTTTTTGATGACTTTACCGATCTTCCCCGGGCATTCCCAAGATATGGAAATGGGCGAGTGACTGATGACCCAGAGAAGTACGGTGCTATGACTTAAAGCATGTCTACCCTAGAGACCAGCATTCATAGAGTTAGACTCATATTTGCATCATATGTTCCATATCGCATTGTATTATAATATGTTCTGAATGTGTATGATTTCTAATTATGGAATAACTTCCTTGCTGAGTTCTTCGAACTCATTTCTTTTTGTGCAAATGTTTTAGATTATATTCCAGGTACCGAAGACTACGATGGCACCTCCTTTGAGGCGGACTATGATTCCACATACTACCCTCCGGGTAGTGGCGTCGGTGAGGATCCGTATATTGGAGCCGAGGAGGATTACTATCCGCACCAGGGTTAGCCCCACAATTGTGCCGGAGAGGCAGCGTTGGTTTACTTCATTCGTACTGTTGAGGAGACTATCATTAGTATAGAAGAAACCCTAGCATAGTGCCCCATTCCCCTGGTGTATTTATGGAACCTTTGGTCTTGTAACTATCTTATCTTTGAGATTATCTTTTGACACTTGGACATGTAATTGACGTTATCACACTTCTTTTCCGCTGCTCTGAGAGAGTGGTTATCATACCTTCTCTCACCCTTATGATTATGCTTATACTTTAATGTTATTGTTTTCCGCACTGATCTTTTAATCTTATCTTATTCATGATACTTAGTATTAACTGTTTTTACCATTGATTATTACTGTTCATGATTATGTTACCGTGTATGTGGGAGGCATGGACCTCAGATCATTGATCCTTGGACTGTGGATCACATCCCGGGTATTCCAAATGGGGTACCGGTTGGGTGGATGTGACAGATTGGTATCAGAGCCCAAGATCAAGTGGAACCCCGACCACAGAAACGGTGACGAAACATTCCAAGTCACAGATCCGAAAGTGACTCAAGTGCTCTTAGAAGTGAATAATAGATAACCTGGACTAGAAACCAAAATATTGAAACATAATTTGACTCATGAATAAGACACAATAATATAGACAAAATAACTGAACTTCATTGATCTCATAGGGGAATTTCTACAAGTTTGAAAAAGGAAATACATCCATGATGACATAAAAGAAAATTCCTAGTACTGTCTATGTAGGTGAGTGACTCTTGCGATCTGTCTGATCCCTCCTAGATCTGAACTCCTCCTCCATTCGTGCAAACCTCTCATTGAGGGTGCACATATGTAACTCCATCCTCTCCTGCCGAGCCTCGATCCTCTCAAGAATAGAGTAAATCGATGACTGATGAGAAGCCACATCTGGAGCCTCAGAAGTCGTGTGTGATGGACCTCCGACCTCAGTAAACCGTGGAGCGGGAACCTCCTCATTTCTCGGAGCCTCATCATGACCCTGATCATCATGCTCACCACCATCATCACCATCAGTACTATCATCCTCCGAGTCATCATCTTCTGATGCATCATTGATATCATCCTCATCCTCTAATCTGACTGCATCATGGAGCCCCATCTTCCTGATCAACCATGTACCAATGGGCTCACCTAAATCTCGACCCTGAATCACAGGTGTATGCTCCAAGTCCACATCAAAGTACTCAAAGATACGAGTCAAGAGTCGGCCGAAAGCCAAGTTCCTATCCCCAGGAAACTCGATCCGATCAATCATGACATTTTGCATGATGTATGCTAAATCGATTTGTACTCCAGTATACATACTATAAATGACCAGTGCCTCCATTGCCGACACTTTGCTATGGTGCCCTGCCTACGGAAGGATGTTTCGCCCAATGATGCGAGCGATAACTCTAGCTGAAGGATGCATCGCGGTACCACACCAGGGCATATAGCAGTCAATGTCATCCCATAGAGTCATGCACACCTCGTATACCTCATAGGGAGAAGAGCCTCAGTGATATCTGTGCCGGCGGGAATCCACCAACAGGAATCTCGTACGATCGGTATATCTAAGATGCGAGCCAGTGTCCTCGTAGTGAAACTGATCTCCCTGCCTCCGACCACGGAATCCATGACAATCCTAGAACCATCCCTCAGATCATCCTCTATACGGTAAGTCAGATTACTATAGAAGTATCTGATAAGATCTGGGTAGACTGGCTGTGCCGTAGTGTATAAGTGAAGCCAATCCATAGCCTTTGATCTCTCTCGGATGCGAAATACCTCTAAATCATCCACATCCACCAATCGTCCGTGCTCGATCGGTATATCATGGAAATAATGCTCGTGTAGAAACTCCGCCATAGGAGTAGTGAAATGCTCCTCGTCTATGACCTCATCCCGGGGAACAAGTCCTCTACCCCTGTCCACTCGTCTCCCTCCTCTAGGCATGGTAGATCTGTTGAAACAAGGAAAGAAACTCATTTGGATTAGTCCCAGTGTGTGATTGTTAGATGAAGGGCATTTTCGTAAATTTTCAGAAAATTTCGATTTTTGTGAAATTTTGATTTGATCATTCTAACATATGCATAAGACCTGTACAAACATGCTAGAATACTTCCTCTGTTGAAAATTCATCTTTTTGACATATTTAAAGTGAAAATTCAGCAAGTAGGAGAGAGAAAAATCCCTCTTTGGGCTTGCATTTGTGATTTTTGAAAAATAGGGATTTGACTGAATGGAGAATGGGAACACTTTCCCCATAGTAGATCAGTGTTGTAGGAATTTGTTTCATGTGAAAATTCCTTTTGGTTTGAAAATGAGACAAGTTTTTGTAAAGTTTATTTTTTGTGAAATGAATAATGTTTTGGTAACCAAAATAGATGCAATCTTGTGTTTGGAACTTAATCTTACTTGAAAAGTTATGAAAACATGTTTCTAATCATTTATATGCATGATTCTAACCATTAGCTACAAGTATTATTCAATTTTATTGAAGAACACAACAATGGTGAATGAAGTTTACAAGAAAAGAGAAAAAGAAAGAGAACCTACTTGTGTTGGTGATCAAGTGAGATTATCAAGAATGGTTGAAGCCTTGAATCAAGTCCTAGTACTTTTGAAAACCCTAGAAAATCGCTTTCTCCAGAGCTAAACTCGAAATGGTTGAGTGAGAAATGAAAATGAAATGAGAAGTGGGCCCTTTAAATCTGATTTTCGCGCAGAATTTATTTTGGTCGATCCTTTTGGTCGATACCATCGACCAAGAAGCATCGACCAAAATTTATCATTTTTCTGCATTGGGTTATTTTGGGAATTTTTGATTCTTTGACTCATTTCTTTTGGATTTTGATCAATGCTGATTTATTTGACTGTTATATTGATAATTCTAACCATGATTTGGTTATCCTATTCGTTGGTCAAGTTGTCTTTGTCAATTTGAAATTTTAGTATCCTTACTTTGATCCTTGCAGAATGGTCTTACTTAGAAATCGTTTCGTCGGATCCGGAAGCAACGGAAACGAAGAAACCCCTGCTGGGGGCTCTAATCAGCAGACACAGGAAGATAGCCACACCACAAATGGCATTCCTGGTGCCCTCGATATCGGAAGCTTTAAAGATATCGCCAGCGTCATGACCAACATGATGCAACAGCAGGCTGCCCAATTTAATCAAATGATGACTGGTTTTGCTACCCTTCGCAATGAGAACCGTGCCGGAGTTGGAACTTCTGAAGCTGCAGCCCCTCTTGTGGAGAGATTCATCGGGACACCCCACACCCGATTGATGGAAAGTTTCTTAAAGTTACAAGTACCTTCCTTTACTGGTGTAACAAAAGACACCCTCTTTCCGAACAAGTGGCTTCGTGAGTTGGAGAAGGCCTTCAGACATTTGCAATGTTCTGATGCCCAGAAAGTGTTGTTTGCCGAGAAGCTGATGCATGGTGGGCTTCCACTAGGCCTATCCTTGAGACCTTGAATGGTGGTGTTGTTACCTGGGAGAAGTTTAAGGAAGCTTTTTGCAAGAACTACTTTTCGGAAGCTGTAAAGGATGCAAAGGAGGCCGAGTTCATGGCCTTAGTACAAGGTACTTTGTCTGTGCTTGAGTATCAACAGAAATTTGAAGAACTTTTCTTCTTCGCCCCCGAATCTATTAAGTCTGAAGAAGCCAAGGCGAAAAAGTTTTTCAAGGGTTTGCGACCTTCTATCAAGGCATACCTCACTGTCTTGCCTCTTGAAGGATATGCTCAGGTGGTCCAAAACTCGAAGAAGCTTGAAGAAAATGAAAAGGAAAATGCTCGAGTTCAGAAACCCTGGCAACCTAGACCTTCTGGATTTGTGGACCGCACTGATCGGCGTTTTGCTAGACCTGCTCCTTATTCTGCACCCGCCTTTCAGCCGAGAAATTTTGGTCAGAATCCTAATTCCCTTCCTGTGAGCTATTATGGTCAGTCTAGTGGAGCCAGACCTCAGGGAGCTACTTATCCTCCTAGACCTGGGATGGTGAATCCTAGACCAGCTTATCAGAGACCTTCCCCTGCGGCAGCTCCTATTGGACCGAAAGACACTACTTGCTTCCTCTCGCAAGCAAGCGAGGCCATTATGCTCATTTCCGCCCGAAGAAGTCTGTGCAACCTCAAGCTCCTGTAGTGAAGAGTACTCCTACTAATACTTCTGCCCCTCCCTCTGGCAAAGTATTTAGTATCTCTGGAGCCGAGCAAGACCCCTGCCACGATGTTGTAACAGGTACTCTGTTAGTAGCTTCTCTTCCCGCATTTGTATTATTTGATACGGGTGCATCACATTCATTCATATCATCTACTTTTGCCTTGAGAACTAACTTGACACCTCGATGTTTATCTAGTTATTTATCTATTTGTACCCCTGTTGGGTCTGTTGTTAAACTAGATAAAGTGTTAGAAGATTGTTCTGTTTTGATTTGTGGAAGGAATTTGAAGGCAAATCTTGTATTATTTGACATGAGAGATTTTGATGTAATCTTGGGAATCGACTGGTTGACCTTCTACAATGCTGTGATCTTATGCTCCTCAAAGAAGATCCAGTTCCATGTAGAAGAGAATTCAATTTTCGAATTTCAAGGAGAGAAGGGAAGATTTAGCAAGAAGACCTTGTCCACTCTAATGCAAGTCCATGCCTTTTTGGAAGATGCTTCGTCTGGAAGCAAGGTCAGAGAGAAGAAGAGACTTGAAGAAGTCAGAGTTGTTAGTGAATTCCCCGATGTTTTTCCGAATGACTTGTCAGGTTTGCCTCCTGATAGGGAAGTTGAGTTCTCTATAGACTTAATTCCTGGAGCGGCTCCTGTATCCAAGGCCCCTTACAGAATGGCACCTACCGAACTCGAAGAGTTGCACTCAATTAAATGAACTCTTAGAGAGAGGTTTCGTGCAGCCAAGTGTGTCGCCTTGGGGAGCTCGGTCTTGTTTGTAAAGAAGAAAGATGGTAGTATGCGTCTATGCATTGACTACCGGGAATTGAACAAGCTGACAATCAAGAATAGATACCCTTTGCCTCGGATTGATGACCTTTTTGATCAGTTGAAGGGTGCTGCTGTCTTTTCAAAGATTGATTTGAGATCGGGATATGATTTGAGATCGGGATATCATCAGTTGAAAGTGAAGTCAAGTGACATCTTTAAGATAGCGTCCAGAACAAGGTACGGACATTATGAATTTAAAGTGATGCCTTTCGGCTTAACTAATGCCCCTGCCGTGTTTATGGACCTCATGAACCAAGTATTTCACGATGTGCTCGATAAGTTTGTAATCATTTTCATTGATGACATCTTGATTTACTCAAAGAATGAAGAAGAGCATGTAGAGCACCTGAACTTCACGTTGCAAAGGTTGAGAGAAAAGAAACTCTATGCTAAATTTAGCAAGTGTGACTTTTGGCTCTCAAGGGTAGTATTTCTTGGCCATGTTGTTTCAGCCGAGGGTATTCATGTTGACCCAGAGAAAGTCCAAACTGTTACCGAATGGGAAAGACCGAAGACCGTGACTGAGATAAGAAGTTTTCTTGGATTAGCAGGATACTACCGGAGATTCATTGAAAACTTTTCTAGGTTGGCTGCCCCTATGACTAAGCTAACTAGAAAAGAAAAGAAGTTTGTCTGGACCGATTCTTGTGAGAAGAATTTTGAAGAGTTGAAAGTTAGATTGACAAGTGCTCCGATTCTGACTATACCTAATAGTTCCGGTGGATTGACGGTCTACACTGATGCTTCTAAAATTGGTTTGGGCTGCGTGTTGATGCAACATGGAAAGGTAGTGGCTTATGCCTCTCGACAACTAAAGGATTATGAGCGGAACTACCCCACTCATGACTTAGAGCTTGTTGCTGTGGTATTTGCTTTGAAAATTTGGAGACACTATCTTTATGGTGAGAAGATCGCCATCTTTACGGATCATAAAAGTTTGAAATACTTCTTCACCCAGAAGGAGCTGAATATGAGACAAAGAAGATGGTTGGAATTGGTCTTTGACTATGATTGTGACATCCAGTATCACCCGAGTAAAGCAAATGTAGTGGCGGATGCTCTCAGTAGAAAGAGTCAAAGAAAAGAATTGGATTTAAATGCTTTAAGTCGGCCTTTGTTGTCCTCGATGGAAAGATTTGGTTTGGAAGTGGTCCCTAAGGGTTCAGATTGCATTCTCTATGCCATGACTGCAAGATCCTCCCTTAGAGATAGAATTATTGCCTTGCAAAGTTCTGATCTAGAGTTGAATGAGAAGATTGATAAAATTGCCTCGAATTCAAAAATGGACCCTACTTTTAGTACATCTTTGGATGGTACCTTATTGTTTAGGGGTAGACTCTGTGTGCCCTCTGTTGATGAAATCAAGAAGGAAATATTGAAAGAAGCACACCAGTCCATCTTTACAGTACACCCTGGAAGTACCAAAATGTACAAGGACTTAAGGGAACATTTTTGGTGGAATGGTTTGAAAGCAGACGTTGAAGACTTCGTTGCCAGGTGTGAAACTTGCCAACATGTGAAAGCTGTTCGTCAACCCCCATCTGGATTACTTCAGCCCCTTCCTATTCCTAGTTGGAAGTGGGAAGATATCTCAATGGACTTTGTGACTAGCTTGCCGCGGACGAGTAAGAGAAATGACACTGTGTGGGTGATTGTTGATAGGTTGACCAAATCAGCCCATTTCATTCCTATGAAGATCACTTACTCTTTGGATAAGCTAGCTAGACTTTATGTGGACAATGTAGTTCGTCTACACGGAGTGCCAGTGAGTATTGTTTCTGACCGTGATCCTAGGTTCACCTCAAGGTTTTGGAATGGTCTGCATAAAGCCTTGGGAACCCAATTGAATCTGAGTACAGCTCATCACCCACAGTTTGATGGACAATCTGAGCGGACAATTCACATTCTTGAAGACATGCTTAGGTCTTGTGTGGTTGACATGGGTGGAAATTGGGATGAACACTTAGCCTTAGTCGAGTTTGCCTATAACAACAGTTATCAAGCAACAATAGGCATGGCTCCGTTTAAGACTTTGTATGGTAACACTTGTAGAACACCCTTGTATTGGACTGAGACTGGTGAAAGAAAAGTCTTAGGTCTAAAGATGATTGAAGCTACAAGTGATATGGTTGACATGATTCGGGAAAGGATCAAGTCTGCTCAATCTAGACAGAAGTTGTGTGCCGACAAGAGAAGAACCGACTTAGAATTTCCAATTGGAGAGAAAGATTTCCTTAAAGTATCACCTATGAAAGGGGTGACGAGATTCAATGTGAAAGGAAAGCTTAGCCCCCGCTTCATTGGACCTTTTGAGATTTTGGAAAGGGTTGGACCTGTAGCATACCGCTTGGCCTTGCCTCCATCACTTGCTGGAGTTCACAATGTGTTCCATGTTTCAATGCTTCGGAAATACCTAGAAAACCCGGAGCACATACTACAGCAAGCACCCGAAGGACTTAGTGCCGATCTTTCTTGCGATGAAGGACCAGCCGAGATCCTAGATAGAAAGGACAAGCAGTTGCGGAATCGCACTATCCCTCTGGTGAAGATTCGATGGAAAAACCATACCCCTGAAGAAGCTTCATGGGAGAAAGAAGAAGACATGAAGGAGAAGTTTCCACATCTTTTTGGAAGCACAGGTACGCTTTCAATTTCGAGGACGATATTCTTTTAAGGGGGGGAAAATGTAATATCCAGCCCTATTCTAACCTTGACCCTGACCCGGATCCACTGTTGTATTCAGGTCCGAAGACCCGAAGCGGTGGAAGAAGAGATTTATGGACCATTCTGATTGATGATCATGATTCGGAGACTGAGCCCATGGACATTGACAATGATACCCCTTGCTTAAATGCATTGTCAGTGTTTAAGGAAAGTCTGCGCATCGGAGAAGATTAATATAGTTGATGTACCAAATGACCTCCTGTGCACAATCCGAAGGTATTCCCCGAAACTAGACTCCTTGATTGAATTGTGGAAGAAAACCTCACTCAATTTGACCTTGTATAGCCTTTCAAATCCCTACTTGAAGTTGCTATTCTAAACCTTAGTTTTCTGCTAGAAATATTTTGGTCGATCCTTTTGGTCGATACCATCGACCAAGGACCATCGACCAAAATATCCCAGTCTGCCAAGTTAATGATTCCATGGAATATTCCTTTTCTATTTATTATAACCTCGAGCCTTGAGCCCTATTGCAATCATTTTCTCACCTGGAAACATGGGGAGAGCTTCCCAAAGCAGCTCCTTGGCTAGTGTGAAGGGCACCTCATCAAAAACTCTATGTTTATCATTGATTCTTGTCTTCATCTTCCACACTACGGTATGAATCATCATTCCACTCTCTACCCTACCATTTTCTACTCTTTTCTATTGCCACCTTGCTGATGAGACATTGGGAATGGTGCTGCAACCTTGCAACCACCACTCCAAGTGTCTACTCATGTTCAATCCATGATTCCTTAACTATTCATTGATGCTATGCTTCTACCTCATGCCTAGCATATGTATTCTATGATTTATCTATTAGCATCATGCCATTTGGTATCAAACTGAGTTATAGGATGTATTATGTTCATGTTTAACATTGCCATATGATTCCAATCGAATTTCTATTAGTTCCTCTAACTATTACATGCCATTCCTCATCAATGCAATCAATTCCAACTCATGCCATGATGTTTATCACTTTAACTTGATAGCTCAAATTGGGGCTTTTTGTTTAGACCATTGGATTGGGAAAATTTCTTAATTTATAGTGTCCTACTACTATTGTTAAGTATGCCTCCAAGTTCAAGATTGATCCGAACACCGGAAAACTCATTTCGGATGAAAACCCCCAAAATCCACATTTCTGTCTCGAAGGAAATTTTGGTCGATCCTTTTGGCCGATACCATCGACCAAAGACCATCGACCAAAATGTTGGCAGACAGCAACCTTGGCCAATTTTGATCCAATTAACATCCGATCTTCCCGACTTCTTTTCTAACTTATTATTGATGTTTGTTTAGGGCCTTAACAATTCTATTGGACTATTCTTGGTATTCTCAATTCATCATCAATTCATCCAAGGTAAGGATGGTTATCTCCATAAACATATAAGTCATCAAATATTGAATTGTGTTTTATTTAAAGAATGAAATCTCTTAATTTTCTTTCAATCATTATAAGACTGTTACATATGTGTTAGAACAGTAGCATTTAAATCTTTATACTCTTGTTGTGTTACTTTATCATTTTGATTTGCTTATGTTTATAATGATTCGTTTCAATATCATGATTCGATTATTATTATGGATATGAATTGGATGAATGAGAAATGATGAGATTGGATACGTGATTGCTTACGTATGACTTGGGATTGGGGGGTGTCCTACTGACACTTCTGTCCTTGGGCATCGGAGGGAATTGTATGGGATGTTCTCCGATGGTGCCTATCGACACTCTCCCGGGTTATTGGATGACATACATAGGACTGTCTAGTTGGGTGGCTAGGTTTATCCTTGTCGTGTCAGACCCGAATCGGAAGGGCATTGAGACCGAACAACCCGTGGTAGTGTATGGTTGGATGGGCGCTCTAGGCCGGTAACCAATCCGGTAGGGGACATAAACCATGCTACGGATACCTGAAAGGGGCCATTTATTGGTAGAGTTGCATATGGATAGACTTGGGCTCACGGGCGCTCAAGACCGGTAACCAATCCGTGAGAGGACGTGAGAGCTTCCCGTTTACTATATGTGGATGACCAATAGGGTTGATGAGTCCGAAATCCGGGATTTCGCTGACTCTAGTGTGAAGGATACCGGAAAGGATCTCCGGGGGCAAGGAATGGACGTATCTGAATCTGACTTGACCGACTGAGTAGATGACTTGCATTGGGCTAGGCTTTACTGTGACATGCGCCAGTACTTGACCAAATGGTGATGTGAGAGAGCGGTGACCGATCCCCTTACCACGGTTTTTTGATGACTTTACCGATCTTCCCCAGGCATTCCCAAGATATGGAAATGGGAGAGTGACTGATGACCCAGAGAAGTACGGTGCTATGACTTAAAGCATGTCTACCCTAGAGACCAACATTCATAGAGTTAGACTCATATTTGCATCATATGTTCCATATCGCATTGCATTATAATATGTTCTGAATGTGTATGATTTCTAATTATGGAATAACTTCCTTGCTGAGTTATTCGAACTCATTTCTTTTTGTGCAAATGTTTTAGATTATATTCCAGGTACCGAAGACTACGATGGCACCTCCTTTGAGGCGGACTATGATTCCACATACTACCCTCCGGGTAGTGGCGTTGGTGAGGATCCGTATATTGGAGCAGAGGAGGACTACTATCCGCACCAGGGTTAGCCCCACAGTTGTGCTGGAGCGGCAGCGTTGGGTTTACTTCATCCGTACTGTTGAGGAGACTACCATTAGTATAGAAGAAAACCTAGCATAGTGCCCCATTCCCTTGGTGTATTTATGGAACCTTTGGTCTTGTAACTAACTTATCTTTGAGATTATCTTTTGACACTTGGACATGTAATTGACGTTATCACACTTCTTTTCCGCTGCTCTGAGAGAGTGGTTATCATACCTTCTCTCACCCTTATGATTATGCTTATACTTTAATGTTATTGTCTTCCGCACTCTGATCTATTTAATCTTATCTTATTCATGATACTTAGTATTAACTGTTTTTACCATTGATTATTACTGTTCATGATTATGTTACCGTGTATGTGGGAGGCATGGAACTCAGATCATTGATCCTTGGACTGTGGATCACATCCCGGGTATTCCAAATGGGGTACCGGCTGGGTGGATGTGACAGTACTCCCCTCAAATTCCTCCATCATACATGAGGAGGGGCATTTATCTTTGCACCACTTTATTACTATTTAGAAAAATTGATCTTATCATAAACATATGGTGAAGAGGTGTGAGGGGAGCATAGTCCTCTATTCGTGAGGGTGAAGGATCTCAACTCGTAATATTTAGGGTATTACAAGTACCTATCAAACATATGAGAATCTCCGGCATAGCTATTCTTGAAGTTGATCGCGGCATTGAAATGCTCAAATGGAGCTTTGCATTTTCACCACGCAAAGCCAATGGATTTAACCCTTCCACATTTTTCCGTATTTTCAATCCATGTTTTTGCACGTTGCACATCTTTTGGGAGCACAAAGCTGATTCCTTATTGGATTTCTGAAATTCGCACATTGGGTCCGACCACTTCCCTTGAAACATTTACTGGATTTAGAACTCCTCTCCATGTTGGACTCCTATTAGTGGTTTCCATATTTCATTCATTAATTTGGATTCTAGGCTGCCATGTGGCATGTACTATATATGCCACCTTTAGCGTGTTAGGTTCCCTTACTTCCTCTGTTGCTAGCGCATTAAACCTAGAGCCGGTGCCAACTCTACCAGAGTGTGGATCATCTCGCCCAATGGCATTACAACCACAAACTATGTGGGGCCCACAAGTAAAAATTAAAATATTTTTAAGAAAAACTCATCACGATCCCCCTATAATTTGTAGTCAATGGCCGATGAGAAGTACAGAGTGCTCCCCATCGAGGGAGATGATCTGGACTCCTCTACCACCACTTTCAACCTGTTCATGACCCTGATTATCCCTCTCCAATCCACCACCCATATCTCCGGCGTCATTATTAGGGTTCTAGTGGATATCCGTCTTGTATTTTGGCTTTTGTACATGCATGCAAGGTCCATAGGTATCTGCTAAAATCTTGTTTACAACCTAAGCAATAGGTGTTGCCAAATTATCTTGTACATATTGTCAAACCCCACCCGCCGATCTCGGTTACCCGCCCGACAACCCGTGGGAGTGATCCGTCACAGGATCCACGGTTTTAATCTATCAACAATAATAAATACTAATAAAGACAATCAAGAGCAATAGTAGTTCAATTAATGAATTAAAGGATTACAGGAGTCCAAATACTCCAATAAAATAATCAATGAAAGAATAATAAATCAAAAGAATACAAGTTCAACGGAAGCAATTTCAAAAGAGTTAAATTATTTTCTTTCCAATTTCCTTCTCTAAAGCTATAAACTTAGACTCAAGTTTATCAAGATGAGGGGTCCTCCAATTCTTTTCCATTCGTTGAGCGAACTGCCTAGCAACTTGTCTCCTCTGCCCATAAATGGGTGCAATAAGGGCATTCCATGCACTCGCAGGAGCTCATGCACAGGCTATCTCCATTTCCCATTGCCGGTGCCACATCTTCTTCATATGGGAAGGTTCCTTCATAGGAAACCAATCCTTCTGACACATTTCCTCCATCTGCGCAGACTAATAAAACATATATAAATAAAAGAATGAGTTCCGGAGAACTAAGTAAGAACAATAACAAATCCCATGTCCAAGCAAAACAGAAATGTATATATGATATGTATGAGTGCAAAGTATGAATGCTACTAGATCTAACTATGCAATTCTCAAACAGTTGACATGCTTTAAGATATACACCAGCCCTCCTCTGGGTAGGTCTAGTCACTCTGATCCGGCAAGGACTGGTTACCTTTGTAGGGATCCTGGGTAAAATGGAAAGTCCACACCTGGCTCTCAAACCATGGCTGGGGTTAAGTCAACACTCTCTCACCACGACCATTAGCAATGAGTACTGGCGCATGTCGGGGTTTCTAATCCAATGCAAGGTCATACAGGTAACATACTACATGAAGTCCAGATACATCCCCTATGGCACCAACCAACTCGGTTCAGTATCCTTTGCAACCTAGGAATGAGGATCCTCACGGACTGTCTACCACTATTGGACTTCATTCCATAACCCTCTGGTCATCCACATATTGATGGGGGCGGAATGCTCTCATGACTCCCCACGACACCCGGTCCGTTCCTTGGATGTCCAACCCTAACATATGCAACCCTACCATATATATGACTAATAGTGGACCAATGTCACATCACTGTCATCACGGATCATCCGATTTCAATTCCCCTACCGAAAGGGTAGTAGCATGTGGGGTACCTAGCCATGCAACTCTAGACTCTACCTAAGTATGCCATCCATTAGTTATGACAGTGCTGGAGATATCATCAGGCATGTGTCCCATACCAAACCCTTCTGATATCCCAAGCTAAGATATCCCAGTGAAATACCTCATCAATCAGAACCACCTACTAACCATCATTAGTATATCACATTCATAACCATCATAGTATATCACATTCATAACCATCATAGCATAAGTAAAGACAATGTAATCAACAATCATATAACAAGATCAGCATATAAAATATGATTATAGTACTATATAGAACAAAAGAACAGTGGACTAGCATGTTCAAGCCAGGAAGACACTAGACTAGCATGTTCAAGCCAATTTATAAAGATAGGATTGTATGTCCTTACCTGCATATAAGTAATTCGTCCGTAAAAAAAAATCCGTAAACAATTATAAAACTTCCTCTTCAAACAGAGGACACCTATACATAGGGTTACAATAAAGTATGAGTCAAATGAATAAAATCGGATCAAAACCAAAAGCCATTTGGTCACTGGAAACCAGCCGGTCGCTCGTGCCGGTCGCTTAGGTTGAGCGACCGCCACTAGTGACCGTCCCAAAAACAGAGAGTTTCAATCCGAAACTCAGGCTTTTGATCATCCGTTTTCAATCTGAATTTTGGATGATCATAGTCCGAATTTCAAATCTATTACTCCCATAACCACTGGGTGATAAGAAACCTAACAATCATCACAAATGGATTACCCAGAAACCTTCCTTTGATCAGATCATCCCTTTTCATGAAAGCAGGGTTTCGTTTTCGGATCTGATCTAACCAAGATCATCAAAAAGATAGACAATGCAATGGAAGGATCAAAAACAACCAAAGATGAACACTGAACTACCTTAATCATAGCAAGTGGTGAAGCATAAGTGAATAGGGAATCACTTACCTCAACCAGATCCACTATGGAAGACAGTGGAACCTTCTGGGACTCCAACAGCACTTCAAATCTGCTTTCGGCACTTCTCCGCAGCCGTCTAACCTCCAAAACCGGTAATCACGAATAACATATTCGTAAAATAGGCGAGGGTCACTATTTATAGAAGTCAGGGGGTTGCTCCAAGTAGTTGCTTGATTCAATCGACTACCACTAGCAACCGCTCCCATGTATTTTGCTATACAAGGGTGCTTTGGCCAGGGGGTTGATGTCCAAGTACAACCTAGCCCTAAAGAAGACATGGGGGATCTTACATTCATTCTGAACATCTCCAAACATCACTTGCCTTCCAGAAGTCCAACTACCAAGCAAGGCAGGCTCTTTAGTCAGAGAATCCAGATCCATGGGTTCGGGGTATGGATCATGGACTTCTATCCGGACACTCCACAAATTTATTTGACTAGACCTTCGCGTTCTTGGACCTGCAATATGGATCCCGGGTTAGAAATACGGGGGTTGTTACACATATCCATTAGAATTACTTTCTTTAGTATTTCCAAAGTCATTGGTGGTGGTAGTACACTGTTCTTGATGATGTTCGAAACCTCCACATCCATAGCTATAAAGGATATGATGTATGTGGTCCTTGCGCAGAACATGTTTTGTCAGATCTATTTAAATACATACCCTAGCAAACTCACCTCGAATTGCTTGCGCCGTTGTGGTATCGATTTCGATAACCTTAGCCACACGACCACCTATATTCATTAGAAACTTCTTATCAAAATATTCAATTGAGATGCCTGGGAAACGAACCCATACAACCAGTTTCTTAACAATTCCCTCCTTTGGGTTAAAATCAAGCTTCCATCTCCTCACAGAGAGGTGGTGATCTGCTATAATCCAAGGCCCCTCTATAAAAGATCGTTGGAAATCTTCCTTGATAGAAAATTTGGCAACATAAAAGTCATTCCCTATATCAATGAGATCCAAGTTTCCTATTGACCTCCTCAATACCTAGAGTCTTCTTGATAAGAATTTGAATCCCACTATTTTCCCTACAAGCTTTATTATTAAGGCCTGCTGTCAAGGTTTCCTTAGCTTTTCCTTTTTCTCCTTTGCTAAAATTATGGTTGGACAAAAAGGATCGTTCTTTCCCTCCATATCTGATTCAGTTTCATCATCTGTCTCCCAATCAGAAAGATTATCCTCAACGAAGCCATCAACATTCATCCCCTGAGAAACCACCAAACTCAAATTAGGGATTTGTTGACCTCCCATGACACCTCGTTTCATCTTCTTATTACTCCATTGCAACTGATCAGTCTCTTTCACATAAGCTATACCTTCATAAGCGTCTCCAATCTTTATTCTCTTAGTTCGACGCTCACTCACATCGGATTTTCTTTTAGAGCTTTGCTCTACTTGTCTCGTAAAAAAATTTCTGCTTTCCACTCTTTATCTCACTGATGTTACCCTGGTAGCATCAGTTGCTCTTCAATAAATGTATTTTCTACCTAAAAAAAAGGACATACTTTAAACCTTGCTTCTAAGAATTCATGAGAAATACCCTCACCCCAGCATACAATAAAAGCAAGTCTTATAGGTGAATTGTTGAGAATGATATTTTTACTCTTATAAAATATAGGTAAATTACAGCATGAGAATTGTTGCCAACGCAAAGCTATCCTAGTGGTTGAAACCAATACCCCTTAGTGAAGAGGTCATGGGTTCAACTATTGCTAAGGCATATTAATATCCCCATCCCCCAGCTTAATAAAGCCCCTTTGTACCAAAAAAAGAATTGTTTTTATAAAAAAATATATCTTACAAATCAACACTCCAAGAAAGAAAAAAAATGATTCTAGAGAAGATATTTTATTACAAAATCCTTAAGGAGGCGTTTGGTTCTACAATTCCCTGGAATCAGATTTCGGGGAATCATGACTCCAATAAAATAAATTGTTTGGTTCACACATTGAGTCGGAATCCAAGTGATTCTAAGAATCACTAGGAATCCACAATTTACACTAAAAAACCGAATCCATTGGAAACCACAATTTCCAAACAGACTCACCTAATTCAACCCCAAATATAAATATGGATGATTCCCATAGAATCACCATTATCATGAAATTTTTTCTCTAGGGCTCATCTTCTCCGTAGAGCGTGAAAATTTTTCTCTAAGGCTCATCTTCTCCGTAGAGCGTGAAAATTTTTCTCTAGGGCTCATCTTCTCTGTTTTCTCTAGGGCTCATCTTCTTCGCAGAGCGTGAAAATTTTCTCTAGGGCTCATCTTCTCCGCAGAGCAAGTCTTCCATTCAATTTGGGAACGAGCACAACAATCGTTCCTTGAGTTCCATCGTTGTTTTCTGAGGTTCGATTTGGCTTCACAAGAGCAGAACGTCATCGTCGAGCACCATTGTTGGTTCGTTGAGCTCCATTCTAGTTTTCTGAGCTTCGATTTGGCTTCAAAAGAGCAAACCATCGTCATCAAGCACCATTGCTGGTTCGTTGAGCTCCATCCTTGTTTTCTGAGCTTCGATTTGGCTTCACACCCATTTCTGCAAAAGATATCCATAAAAAAGATAACATCTCTACTCGTGTTCTTTGACTCTCCTATATGCCTTCACTGCAATGGTTCCAGGTCTCTCTCTCGCTTCTTTATCGTTTGTGTATAAACTTTCCACTCCAAATGTAGCTCAAAAGGACAACTTTCAACTTGAGATAAATGTTTTAGAAATAATTACAGAGCAGATTTTAGATCCTTTGCAACTTGATATTAGTGGTATGAACAGTTGGACTGATGACCAACTGAACTTGCAGCTTGAAATCTTCCATATAACAACATTGGACAGTAAAATGCATTTTCAGTTGAAGCTTTAACCGATTAAACCTGAATAGATAGCAGGTCCACTTCAGTGTAGATCAAGTTTCAATATGATAGGAATTGCTTCCTTAATGAAGTGAAACAAGAAACCATGCTTGTGCTTATTTAGACTCAGGAAGCTCCTACATCTCCAAAACACGAGCAAGTGTGATCTTGACAGCCCAAAGTGAAATATTGAGAGAGTTCATAACAATTTTATAACATTCAGCGATGCAGCAAATAATGAACCATCGTCTGAACATTAACTGGATTATGTACATAATCTTAGAGTTTTAACTAATTGAACTGCTAGTTAATCATCAAACTCTTTAACTTGTGGATAAGATAACAAGATTTTGCACAGTTTTTGCCATTCTGCCACTTTAGTATATGTGCTGCTATTAGAAGTATTAGATCACTAATAAACTATAGTGCAAGCCTCAATTCTATAGACAAACACATAACTTAACTAAAATGATATTAAAAAAATAGTAACAAAAAGAAGAAGAAGAAACCCTAAGATTAATTTAGGTAGATTTACAATGTTTTAGAAACTATAGCTTCCATTTTTTACTTGTTCCTGCATCCCATACTTGTTCTTTTTATGTTTCTATTTTTTATGCTTCTATTTAGGTTTTAAGGTTTTATTTTTAATTCTAAATCAAGCTTATTCTTAGCATGTGAGACTTCTTCAACTTGTATGTATTGTTTTGAACCCTTATTAAAGTGAAGAATGTTTTAATAATGCATCTAATCTGAAGTTATGAACTATTGTTCTCTCCTATCATTTTATTTATTTTAATTGGTTCCAAGTCTCTCTCACTTGCCTCTCGTTTCCTAGGTATAAGGGAATTCCATGGATCCAGTGAACGAGCTTAATTTCTTTTCTGGCTTTCTTTATTCCTAACTTAAAACCAGAAAAATCCATTCTTTCTCTGTTCCGTTGTTGCCTCTCCTCCTTCACGTCTTCCTATTTATTAATTTTTCTGCTCCAGTGAATTTAAATGAAGGTCTACAAGCATATGGCAGCTTATGTATAGTTCATGGTTGAACTGAACACAGTGGATTTATGGGGTTTGGGGCTTTTTTTGGATAGTTCATTTCAGATCATTTCCATGGGATATTCTAAGTCTAATAATTTTTTAAAAGCCATTCCGAATTGTTTCCAAGCAGCTTTAGATCATGTCCTTTCAAAAGTCCAAGTCACAGAAATCTGATGCAACGCACAAGAAATTAAGAGTTCTTCTCAAACCTTGTAATGGGACTTGGCTGATATGTGGAATTCCTGACTTATTGGAATCCTAAACAACACCCAAACTGCTGTTATTAGGCCTTTTAAGATGGATATTTTGTTGCATTGGTTTATCAACTTAGCTACATTCAATGTATACTGTATAGTTCTATCCATAGATATTTATCATGGATGAAGAAAATGCAATCCGGATGTGGGTTACATTCTTAACTTGTCTGTTCTCATGGCTTAACTTCCCTTCTTCTTTTTCAACTGTGCCAAAATCTTATCTGATCATGTCATTTTTTTTCTTCTTCCATACTTGTATATAGGTATGCTTATGCTTTTTCATCTGCTTTGCATAATGTGGGTCATATCTTGTACAAGGACTTCATGATTCAAGTACTGTGACTTCTATTTTCCCTTTGCATAATGTGGGTCAAAAAATTTTTTTAAAAAAAAATACTAGAACAGAATGCATTTGACTTGAAATTTTATCTAAATTTTAAGCCTCATCTATCTAGCTATTTTATTTACTGGTTTTCCCATTGCAGGATCTCCATCATTTTCAGAAAGATGGATGACAATAAGCTGCCATTCAAGTTCAAGATTGGCAATAGATAATTTGGCTCTTTCCAGATTACAGAGCTCATAGTTGGGTAGCCTAGCAGTTGGCCTTGTTGGAGGGGTCACAAGTTCACCCAGATCTTGCAGCAGCCAGAGCCTCATTCATGGGGTTCTCTTCTTCTGTCATTTTTTTAATAAGATCATCTGATCAGAAATCCAACCATTGGTCTGTAGATGGATCAGAATTTGAGCTGTTGTAAAACATAGCGGTAGAGAAGGTCCAATTTTGACTCTATGGATCTTTTTTGAATTCTAGTCATCCATTTGTTATCAATTTTGTACTTTCTGAATTTATCAACTTAAGAGTTATGTTTAGCCAGTGTCCAGGTTCCATCTTGGTCTCTTATCATCTTCGTGCTCCTGTGTGACTTGGGGCTGCCTCAAATTATGCATGCACGTTCTCCAGTGAATTCTAGTGCTGTCACATCCACCCAGCCGGTACCCCATCGGGCATAACCCGGGTATGTGATCCACAGTCCCGAAATCAAGTATCGAACAACCATGCCTCCCACATACGCGATAACACAATCATGAACGTTAATAATCAAGGTAAAAGCATATAATAAAGAATCATGAATAAGATAAAACAAATAATCAGAGTGCGGAATAAAGATGATACCAAGTGTATAGATATAATTCAAAAGGGAGAGAGAGTGATCAGAAGTCACTTCCTCACATGGAAGCGGAAAGTAGATAATTCAAGTTAAGTTAAAAAATCAACATCTAAGGAGTACATCAAAGAAAGTTAAGTTACAAATCCGGTCTAAAAGAAGAATTCAAAATATAACGTTAAACAAATGTTTCCTCAGTCACATAAAGTACGTCCTCATAACTATAGAAATCCGAAGTCCAAAGACAGCCTGCTCCAAGACTGAGTGTCGGGCTAATCCCGGTGTGTAGCATAGTCCTCTTCGGTACCCTCACAATGATCTTCATAGTAGCCACTACCTTGAGGGTAGTATGGCTCATCATAGGGTGCTTCAAAGGACGTGCCATTGGTCTCTTCAAAACCTATAGGATAGTCAACAAAACAATTGCACAAAAAGGAATGAGTTCAAAGGAACTCAACAAGGTAGTTAATCCATAATACATAAACCATATGATACAAGTCATAACATGATACGAATGATATGAGACAGATGATGCAAATATGATTCTAACTCTACATATGCTAGTCTTTATGGTAGACATGCTTTAAGTCATAGTGTAAAATCCAGCCCAAACCTAACCAGGACACCCTATTTGTTTTGAGATAAAGAAAGACTTATTTAATGTTAGACCTTGAAGTCGGACCTTGATTTCAATGTTTTTATCCTTGAAAGCCTTAGGAGGCCATGTCCAACCTTTTCCTTAGGATAGATCCTGTGAAATCCAGCCTTATCCTAACCTTGACCCGGCCCGGAATCTGTTATGTTTGTAGGTCCGAAGACCCATGGGGGAAAAAGAGATTTTTGGACCCTTTTTTTTATGATTTGGTGTCGAAACCCATGGCCATGGACATTGATGATGATGCCCCTCACTTGAGAGCATTGTCAGTGTTAGTTTTGAATATGCACATCAAAGAGGGATGAATTAGTTGAAATACCTAATGAACTCCTGTGCTCAATCCGAAGGTATTTCCAGAAACTAGACTTCTTGATGGACTTGTAGGATAAAACTTCACTCAATTTGACCCTATATAGCCCTCCAAATCCCTGTCCGAAGTTGCTGAACTATGTTTGGCAAATCCTGCTTGCGCATCGAAGAAGGTGAGCTTATTTGGTGGGACTAATGAACTCCCATGCTTGATCCGAATATATTTCTGGAAAATAGACTTCTTTATTGACTTGTAGGAGAAAACCTCACTCAATTTGACCTTGTATAGCCCTCCGAATCCACATCCGAAGTTGCTGAACTATTCCTGAAAATTCTGTTGAAACTACTTTGGGTCGATACTGTGGGTCAATACCATCAACCCAATGTATCGACCCAACAAGCCCAGATTCGAATAAAAAGGTGCTTTTTGGATATTCCTTCCTCCTTTTAAGTGAAACCTTGAACCTAAAACATTATTTCACTCTTTTCAACATCTAAGAACGTGGGAAAGCTCCTCTAAGCCTCCTCCTTGGCTTGGGTGCTGATCTTCTTCAAGAATCCTTTGTCTCTCTTCTCTTAGCTCTTCTACAAGGTATGTAATCTCTCACTCTCTATCTAATCTACTTCTACCTCACCTTATTCTTTCTGTTGGGGCTATGAAGGAGGTGTTGCAACCTTGCAACCACTTCTTCTAATGTCTTTTGTGATTCCTATAAACCCCCATTCATTCTATCAATGCTATGTATCTAATATCGATTCTTAACCTTGTCTATCTTATGAAATTCCTCCATAGCAACATGATTTCATCTCCTAAACTAATTCCTATAGTATGCTAAGTCTGATTATATGTTGATAATCATTCCTAATCTATTGCTTATCATTCTCTTGATTGAAACCCTGATCTCCCTTGCAATTGCATTGATTTCATTATGAAACTTGATGTTCTTGCTCTCTTACTTTGATTCCTCTTCATGGCAACATGAGTTCATTTTCTTAATCTGATTTTCTTTAGCAATGAGGTCTGATTATATGTTAGTAATTGTCTATATTCTGCTGCTCATCATTCTATTGATTAAATTCCTAAGCTCTCTTGCATTTGCAATTGATTCCATTGAAAACCATGAATTCCAACTCTTGAACTTGATATGTCAATTTGGGGTTTTCTAAATTGACCATTGGATCATGTTAATTCCTTGATAATTAGTGTCTCTATATTGTGTTTGAATTGTTCCCCAAGTTTCAGATCGATCCGAGACCGGAAGACCAACTTTGAACCAAAAACCCAACTTGCTGTCCGAGACCCTTTGGGTTGATACAGTGGGTCGATACCATCGACCCAAGGTATCGACCAACAAGGTTGCTGTCAGAAACTTTTGCCCAATTTTGATCCATTCAATCTCCGATTGTTTTGATTTCTTCTCTAATCCTTCATGTATGTTTGTTTAGGGCTTTAAGACTATAATTGGACCATTCTCTTGTGACTTCGGATCATCTTCTTCACAATTTGAGGTAAGGACAGTTATTGCCATATAACATAGACTGTATGACTTTTACACTGTTGTTGGTAACTTAGTAGACTTAACTTATTAATTGATTTTAGACATCATATGACTACTGTAGTTACCTTATGACAGTGGCACCATGCTTAATTACTTGGTTTATCATGTTTACTTATTCTTGTCATTTATTTATACAATGTATTATGAAATGTTATGACATGTTTTCAATATGATAATGTTGATATGTAATGGATGGAAATAAGCATGTGATTGCTTAGGTATGATTTGGGATTGGGGAGTGCCCTATTGGTTCTTCTGTTCTTGGACATCGAAGGGAATAGTATGGGATGTTCTCCGAAGATGCCCATCGACGCTTTCCTAGATCATTGGATGACATACATAGGACTTGTCTAGATGTATGGCTAAGATGTCCCTGTCGTATCAAACTCGAATCGGAAGGGCATTGAGACCGAATGACCCGTGGTAGTAGTGTGGATTTGTGAGTGCTCAAGGCCGGTAACCATCCAGTGAGAGGACATAAATTGCATTGCAGATACCCGAAAGGGGCCATTTATTGGTAGGGTTGCAAATGGCTAGACTTGGGCTCACGGGCGCTCAAGACCGGTGAAATGATCCGTGAGGGGACGTGAGAGCTTCCCATCTACTATTTGTGGATGACCAATAGGGTTGATGAGTTCGGTGGGTAATATCCGTGACTCTAGTGTGAAGGATACCAGAAAGGATCCTGAGAGGGGAGGAATGGACGTATCTGGAACTGACATGATATGACTAAGTAGATGACTTGCATTGGGCTAGGCTTTATCTTGACATGCGCCAATACTTAGACCAAATGGTGATGTGAGAGAGTGGTGACCGAAACCCCCAACCATGGATTTGTCCGAGAGGGATGCAGGACCCAATTCCCCCCGGTGATGAGTGACTGAGACTACCTAAAGAAGTATGGTGCTACGACTTAAAGCATGTCTACCTTAGAGACTAGCATACTTAGGGTTAGAATCATAGATCATCATTGTCTCATATCATATTGCATCATGTTATGCTGTGCATCATATGATTTATGTTATTATGGAATAACTTTCCTTTGCTGAGTTCTTTTGAACTCACTCCTTTTTGCAACATATTTTGTTAGACTTTTCTGTAGGTACTACTATTGTGACTGTGACGTTCAACACTTTGAGGACTAAGTTGGTGACTCATACCACTTTGGCTACGGTGACTACATCTGTGAAGCTATCAGTTCAAGACTCATATTTGTCAGGAGTAGATCTGGTCTGGCTTAGTTTCTTATGATTATGTTATTAAGGAGACATTGTATAAGTTAGAAGAAACTGTAACTTAGTTGCTTACCTTTTTATTTCCCTTCTTTGGAGATCTGGTTGTAACCTTTACCTTTTTTCGATCTACCTTCCGCACACGTTTGTAGAGGATATTTCCGCTATACTCTATAATTGTCTTTTGATTTGGTACTTGTTATTCCGCACTCTGATGTTCTTTGTGATCCTTCTATGATCATTTTTTTCAACTTTTATTATTAGATTACTTGAATACAATAAATAGTTCTTGCTTTTGATTATATTATTGTGCTAAGTGGATATGATCGTTCCTAAACTGGATCTGTTGGGCTGTGGATCACTCCCGAGTAACCCAGATAGGGTACCCCCTGGGTGGATTTAGGGCGGGATGTGACACATAGCACCATACTTCCTTGGGTAGGTCTCAATTCACTCTTCCCTCAACCATCCAGGTATCTTGGGTTCTCCAGTGGGACTTGGGTCCTACATCCCTCTCGGACAAATCCATCGTTGGGGTTTCGGTCACCACTCTCTCACATCACCATTGATATAAGTATTGGTGCATGTCACGGTAAAGCCTAGCCCAATGCAAGTCATGTACTCAATCATATCATGTCAAATCCAGATACGTCCATTCCTCGCCCCGGGCGATCCTTTCCGGTATCCTTCACACTAGAGTCACGGATATTACTCACCAGACTCATCAACCCCATTGGTCATCCACAAATAGTAGACGGGAAGCTCTCACATCCTCTCACGGATATAACTCACCGATCTTCGAGCGCTCGTGAGCCCAAGTCTGACTATTTGCAACCCTACCAACAATGGCCCCTTTCAGGTATCCGTAATATGATCTATGTCCTCTCACAGGTTGGTTACCGATCTTGAGCGCCCATCAAACCATACTACTACCACGGGTTGTTCGATCTCAATACCCTTCCGATTCGGGTCTGATATGACAAGGACATCCTAGCCATACATCTAGACAAGTCCTATGTATGTCATCCAATAATTTGGGAAAGCGTCGACGGACACCTTCGGAGAACATCCCATACTATTCCCTCCGATGTCCAAGGACAGAATTGTCAGTAGGACATTCCTCAATCCCAAATTATACTTATCCAATCACATTCTCAGTTCATCATATCACACATACATGATACATCATCATATTGAAAGTCATATCATAACATCGCATGATTCAAGTGTATATGTAAATAACAATAATTAAACAGGCATGATATACAAGAGTAATTAAACATGTTACTACTGTTAAAAGACAGCTACAGTAGTCATATGATGTCTAAATACAATTGATAAGCTAAGCATATCAAGTTGTCAATCATCATTGAAATAAACACATAGTCCATGTCATATGGGTATAACCGTCCTTACCTTAATCGAATCGGGAAATATAGCAAGTACCACTTCCCCAACTTAGTGCTTGAACCCTAGACAACATATATGCAACATTAGAGAAGGAAACAATCAAATCGGAGATCAAATGGAGCGAAACGAGCAAGTGTTGAGTTGCTGTCTTCATCTGGTCGATTGACTGGTCAACTGACTCAGTCGACCAAGATGAATAGTAACGGGCTGACAATGTGAATTTGGCCTGAAACCGATCTTCTGGGGCTCGGATCGATCCGAAACTTAGAGGGATTGATTATAGCAGTATAAGAACACTATACAATGAATATTAGCATGATCCAATGGTCCAATTAGGAATACCCAAATTGAAACCCTATGTCATATATGCTAAACATCAAGAATTGAAAAGGAATTTGTTGCAATGGCAAGGAATGATGGGGAATCAGCTAAGGAAGTGATAAGAACTAAATGAGAATCATAAACCAATAGTAAATCAGACGTAGCATACATCTACACATCAGTTTAGATCAATAAGACAAGTTGGAATGACAAGAATCATAGAAATGCAATGCTATTGATTGTATTGGAAGCATAACATAGCAAGAATGAAAGAAAAACAATGGGAATGAAAGGGAAAACACATGACCAAGTGTTTGCAAGGTTGCAACACTTTAGCCATGGTCTCAGTAGCAAGAAAGAGTAGAGGAATGAGTAGAATAGAGAATGAGAGAGAGAAATCATACCTTGAGGAAGCAATGGAGATGGAAGGCAATGATTGAGACCAAGATCCTTCACCAACTTCAAGGAATGCCCTAGGAAAGCTCACTCCTCATTCTCTGGAGTCCCAATGATTAGAATAGGGTTCTATTCATGAGGTCCCAATAAGTAGGCTTAAAATAATCAAGGAATTTGTGATTTTCGGATTTATTAATCTGCTAGTCGTGATCGGTCGGCGAGCCGATTGACCAAGCCTAACAGAACAAGCCAGACAGGGGAATTGGAAGGCTATATTGATCCAAATTGAGTTGGGTTTTCTCCTACAAGTCAATCAACAAGTCTAGATTAGATAAATACCTTCGAAATGAGATCGGAAGTGCATCACGCTTCAACTACACTTCCCCCCTTCTAGGTGCAGTTTCTCACTAAACACTGACAGTGTATCCAAGTAAGGGCATCACTATCAATATCCATAGGCTCTAAGTCATACACCGAATCTTCTACTAAGAGGGTCCACAAGTCTCTTCTTCCACTACTCCGGGTCTTCGGACCTACAAACACCAATGGGTCTAGGTCAGGGCCAGGGTTAGGATAGGGCTGGATTTCACAAATGCCCTTCTATGAAGTTACCTTCTTCACCAATTCATTTAATCCCCAATACTCATTAAATGAAATTGAAAACCCAAATGAAAAAACAAAAATGAAATTCAAGGCAAAAATGGATCTATTGATATAGAGATTGACCTTGAAAACAGTTGAAGAGATGGGCATCCTTGTACAATGGTTCAGTCGTATATAGTTGGATAAGGAAAGTTATAAGGACATACATTTACAGTTTTAAACATCATTATAAATTAAATGGTTTTGCTTGATTAATGAAAAGGGTATTTAGGTCATCCTCCGAGGCCCTTAAATGGTAGCTATGGAATTTTAAAAAAAATGAAGGCATAATACAAAACTCACATGAGTTAAATACTACTAAATGATCAAGTGTTTGATTATTTTATCTAGACTTTGATTCCATTTAATTTCACTTCCTTCACTTCTCTGCACACTCGCTGCGATGCCAATAACAAAGCATGGACTCTAGATTTATAGCCAATAGCAAGTGCATGAATGAGATCCTAATTAAACTGGGTATTCATCAGACCTCTTATCTTCAATTATAGGACCATGCAACATTGGACCCAATACGTCAAGTTGTTGTTGGAGATGGTTTGTTAATTAATTTGGTACTCTAATAAAGTTTTGGTTTTGCCATGTTTTATATTATGTAGTTACACTTATATGAAATTATATATTACCCTTAACGAGGGAAAAATTTAATCCAAATTAAAAGAAAAAATTGTCATCTTAGTAGCCCTCAATCCAGTAATAAATGGTTATTCAAAATTATTCAGATTGAATCTACTCACAGAATCAGGATAACCAAACAGTTTTTTCAGACATATTCACTTTCGGTAATCGGGGCAACCGAGCAGCTTTTTCGACAGATTCACTTCTCGGGGAATTAGGGTAACCAAACAGGGGTTTTTATGAATATGATTCTACATAACCTAATTCCACAGACTCATGATTCCCTCAAAGCGGATTCCGGTGGAATTGCGGAACCAAACGCCTCTTAAAAGGCTAAATGCAAATCAAATCGAAGATAACAAAAAGAAGAAGAAAGAGTGAACGTACAGATAATATCTGATGTTGGAGAAGATTTAGATACCTGATTGTAGAGAAGATTTAGGAATAAACCTCTAACATTTAGCTTTTGAAGTTTTCCCTAAGAAAGAAGAGTAAAGAGAAAAGAAATAGAAAAATATTTAGTAATAAATTCCTAACTTTCATATTGGAAATGCCCATGTGGCCCTGTGTAACCCTACGCAACATCAAAGCCATTTTACCAGCTTGACCTGTGTAATTCTACGCAACATCAAAGCCATTTTACCACGTTGCCCTGTGTAACTCTACTCAACATCAAAGCCATTTTACCAGGTTGCGTCACAAATAGAGGAGTTAGAAAAGGATTTTTAAGATCCATAACTAATTCTAAACTTACCCAAAGGATGGACAAAAGTGCAGCCAACTGGAGGATAAAATGAAGAACAAGGTGGCTCTAATCCACAAGGAACCAGAAGAAAAATAAAAATAAAAATAGAAAACCTATGTGAATAATTGTTAGTATAGAAACTCCACAGACCACAATCATCTTCTCTCTCTTATGTGACTATTCCTAAGATCCTTTCTTTTGGCTTTGGGTAAACTATTAATATTTTTTTTGGGGTCAGAAAAAGTATTCATGAAACTTAATTTATTATATTTTACGTCTCAGTTTAATATTGTATTTTTACAAATAAAAAATCATTTGGTTTGATTTTTGTACTTCTCATTCTATATCTATTTAACGAGAAAAAGAGGGAAAATTCAAATAAACGTTAACAGGAAACAGAAACCCCACCGGTTCCGGCGGAGCCAAGAACACCTGGATTCTTTCTTTTCGGGATTCTTGTTAATTTTCTTTTTAAAGCCCTAGCAGGGTTGTTTTAGTTTCGTCGTCGTCGATCTTATTCTGGTTTTCTAGGGTTTTTGTGTTCTTGAACTTGTAGTTTACCTCCAAGCTTTCAAGGATCTGGAACGGGAAGAAATGGTGTTTACGGTAAGATTGCTCGTAGAACATCTGAACGAAGCTTGGGAGATACTCCTTCTTCCTCCTGCTGATGTCGATCAACTCCTCTCTCTTCTTGATCAAGTGGAGTGTTGCCTTTCATGGATAGACCAAAGCCCACCAAAACCAATTGAAATTCCCCTTGGCCGCTTGAAGGAGGTACTGATTGCTGACCATCTTATGAGACATTCGGATATTGACGTCAAAATTGCAGTTGCCTCTTGCATTAGTGAGGTCATAAGAATATCAGCACCAGTTACTCCTTGCGGTGATGAAAAAATGAAAAAGGTATTTCGGTTGATTGTTGATGCGTTTGAGAAATTATCTGATACTTCTAGTTATTCATATTTTACGAGAGTCCGGATTCTTGAATTCATGGCAATGTTTCAATCATGTGTTCTAATGGTGGATATTCAATGTGATGCCATGATTCTTGAGATGTTCCAACATTTCTTGAATTCCATAAGGGATTATCACCCGGAATATGTCTTCTCTAACATGGAGAAAATTATGACCCTCATGTTAAAGGAAAGTGATGATGTGTCTGTCGATCTTCTTTCCCCACTCTTAGATAGTCTCCTGATGAAAGATAAGGATGTTTTGCCAATTAGGCAAAAACTTGCTAAGAAAGTAATTGAGAACTGTGTTACTACGCTTAAACGGGATATGATTCACCATGAGACAGTTGTTGCTACTGAATGCAATGAAGCCAAGGAAAATGCATCAGGTGAACTTCCTGCAAATGAGAGCAAATCGTTGGGGAAGTCTGGATTGAAAGCGACTGGTTCTGGATTGCTGGGTCTTGCAACGGATAGGTCTTCCAATCAGTGACGAGGAATAATGATGCTCAAATTGGAAATGCCGATTCTTTAATTCCAAGCTTTCCCCATAAGAACCCTGGTTACACCCGTCATATTACTAATCAAGCTGAATCTACTGATAGAGCACTGAAGATGGTGGTCAAACCAGAAACACGGCCAGATCAAGCTACACTGAAAGCAAGAGGTAGGTGACTTATTTTTTGATGATTTCTGCACAAGGTTCTATTGGACATATTATTCTATTCTGTGTAGAATCTTCCATTATACTTTTTCTTTGTTTGTTTAGTTTCTTTCATTAATCTTTTATTGCTCTAGATATTTAATTGCCTTGTATTAGGATATTAATGTGGATCATAAGCTCATATGCACCCCTAGTAACATGTGACAAAATCAGCCCATCAAGGTTGTGGGAGGCGACTGCTGTGAGAGGCAGCCTAGTCCTCTGATGTTTGAAGCTTTTGTTGGTTCATTGGATGGCCTTGCTCTAAAAACAAGCATCAATGAAGAAGGAAGAAAAAAAGACAAAAAGAAGAGTGTCATTGCCAACATATGCCTTCTTCTGGAATTCTTCCTAGAAGATCTCCTTGGCTCATCAAGTAGAGAGATTTAGTCTTGATGCTGTGACAGTTTTAGAAAGTATAATTTATTTCAATTAGGTAGCTCCTACTTTCAGTTTGCTACTATTTTGGTCACTTAGCTTTTATTTTGTGATTTCTTGATTCTTCAAGTTTTATCTTGGAAACCTCTGGCTAAGCTATAGATTGTAATAAAAAAAAAATTAGAATTGAAGTAATTGATTTTGTGTCCTCATAACTTCAGTTTTGCAGTAAAATCCATGTTCAACAGCTGAGATAGCTGTAGTGTGATACCTAAGACTGAGATATCCATCCCTTACTCCTTTCTTTTTATATTTTTTTAGTTTATTATTTTTTCTAATCTTTTATGTTCTTACTTCATATATGGGGGGGGGGGGAAGAGAAGAACAAAAAGTTTCAGTTACATTACGTTTGTTCATCCGTATTTTTCTTTTTGGATGAACAAAATTTATCCTTATTGTTTTGATCCTGGCTGCAATCGATCTAGCACTGGTTTCCCTGTTTGTGTTCGAGTTTTGCATTAATCTTGAAGATTTTTTTCATGGAAAAATCTTCTCCATTGCTTTTATATTTTAATCTTGTATTGACAATGGAATCATTCATTGAACTATGGTCACAAAATATTGTTTCCTACATGGCATCTGCAGTTAACTGGACTTTGATCTTCTGAGTTCATCACTGCAGCCATGAGCAGTGGGACTGCGGTTTCATACCCATGTGCAGGTCCTTATATGGCCACATCCAGTGGTTTTCTGGCAATTGTGATCTCTTGAGACTTTCTCCCTTATTTTATTTTACATACGTGACCTTTATTCCTACTTCACCATATCTGGAAACTGAGTTTATGGGTTTTCAATTTCATTTCATTGGCTGACATTGAATACAAATTTAATTAGAAGCATTTTAGGCAGTTTGAGGATCTGTGAATCCTCACATAGTTCCCCTTGTAATGAATCATATCTTTTCCAGTTATTCTTTTTGGGTCTAATATCTGTCTCAGTCAATCTAAAAGCTTATGTTTTATTTAATTTCTACTATTTTGCTGCAATGTGTCATAGTTTGGAGTGAATCAGGAAATTCTTTAGGATGATATCATTATTGTCTAATCATTTGATGTTTCTCTACCACAGAGGTCCAGAATCCACCACAGAGAAGTTTTGGCAGTTCCAATAGCAGAGGTACTTGTTAAACTAGATCTACTGCCTGCTACCAGTGGATATGCAATGAAGACCATAAACCAACTTGGTTCCTTTTATGTTTTTGTATATTTTTCTCTTGCATGGGTTAATGCTAAGGAGAGATTGCCTTTGATTGAAGCATGGGAAAAAATATCAAAGATGACAGCAGAAAACAAGTAAGACATTTTGAGCTTCTTTTCTTGAGTTCCTTCATCTGAGTTAGCACATCTATTTGGTGAGGTTGCTTTGACTTCTAAGAGTGAGTCTCAGTCTAGTGTTATGATTGCTGATTCTGTGTTGGGAACGTTATTAAGTAAACAATCCTTATGATGGAGCCAAGACAATAGCAACATTATAACTAGTCCTCATGCTTTATGGACAGACATTTTCAACTACACTACAATGCCCTGGGCAATCTATTATAAAAAACATAAATGTTTTAGGCTCTCAAATTTTACCTCCAGTCTTCATTTGTCTATCTGAAAACTGGCAATAATGCCCTGAATCTTCTTTGCTGACTTGGTTCAAAATCCCAACTTTGATGGTTAACCATCTAACATAGCACAGGTGATCAACTGAAAAAAAAGTTTTACCTATCAACTGATTTTAATTGAGATGATAATTGGAAATAAAAAATATTGACTCAGAAAGCAGGTTTAAAATTCTGAACTTTGTTAGAATGGTATTTCTGCTCCTGTTAGCATTTTGAACTCTGTTGAGCATGCTACTAATCTACTTTTATTAACAGGGCTGATAAAAATCTGTATGCCATTGAATCATGGGGGGAATAGCAAGAAAGAAGCATTGAAGCTAAGCTGAAAAGGATTGAGGTAAACAAGTTTCCATTTCTTGAGTTTCATGAAATGTTTTTGCAAAGGCCTCCTTCTGCATACCATGCTTGTGCAATCAAGTACAGAACCTATGTGCTATCAATGGTCTCCACCTAGACACTGGTTTCGAGTCTGGAAATAAACCTTTCAGCAAAACCAATGGTAAGGCAGTGTACATAAAGATCCCCCCCTTCTCCTGCAATGGTGGGAACCTTGAGCACTGGGTATACCATTTTGATCTTGACTTAGAATTTGGATTTATTCAACAAGTAAGCATGGGTCTATCCGATCCACTGAGCTACCCCTGGGCACAGCTTTGAATCCTTTTCTCTGTTAATCCTTTGGGAAGCTGGTGTTGGCTTCGATAGGAATCTGAATGGGCATATGTTTAGCTTGTTAAATCACAAAGTCAAGCCTATGTGCTTCTTTACATGGCATTGTCATTTAGCATATCATGCACTGCTAATGCCAGAACTCTGCTGAGGAGATCGTTCAGGTTGATTACCTAGTCGTCCTACAGATTTTCCTCCAACTAATTGTACAATGCTTTCATCCGTGGCCCCCAAATGTCAGAACTGTTTTTTAACCCCCCCCCCTTTCAGGGAGCTGGTGTTGGCTTCGATGGGAACCTGATTGGAGTTAAGTTTACCTTGTTAAATCACAAAGCCATCCTTAATTGCATATACCTGAAGAAGAAAACTAGGAAAGAGACTCCGTTGAGGAGATCATTCAGGTTGATGTTGATTACTTCTCGTGCAGGGTTCTAGTCAAACTAATTGTACAATGCTTTCATCTGGCCCTCCCAAATGTCAACAGTTTTTTTTTTCATACAAATAACTTTTTCTCAAAATTTTTGAACCATACATACACAAATGGTAGTATTAAAGGTGCCATGAATCATTTGCATTGAGTTCATATTACCTTGACAAAGACCTTGTGGGATACAGGAACAACCGGAAAAGAAGGCCGAGTATGTAGAGTAAATGATCCAAGCCAAGCCGTGGAGAAAAACTGTGGTGGATTTCATGAAGGAAGATGAAGAAAAGAGGGCAATGATCCGAGTCATGTATGGAGAATATATTCTCAAAGCAGAGGTGATTGCTGCAAAGTATCGAGCATCTCAGATCACACCAATAACATAGTTCGAACCCAGGTTTTTTGACTCGTTTTTTGAGTAGAGAATAACTGAAGTTAGTAAATAATTGTTCAGAGTAGAAGTTCCCACATCTTCTCTCCCTATTGTGACTAGTCTCTTAGACCTGATTTGCTGCCTCTTGTGGCTTTCTCAAAAGAGCTGATTTACATTTCAATTTAGCATGGTGATTTTTAATTCACAAACTGTTTGATTTGATTTTCATACCTCATTCCAAATGAATTGTGCAGAGCAATGAAGCCTCCCCCAGTAAACATCTTGTGCTCCTCGTCGGGTGAGGGGAACCCTACAAACCCTAAAGTAGAGAGAAAAGGTCTTCATTGGGTTTTTAAGTCAAAGTCAAACAGATAACATTAAATAGGTCAACCAAAACCATTACTACTTCTAGAGTTCTAAGAAGGCTAATGCGTTAATTTGACTACTCTGTTGGCAATTGGATTAGTTTTCCTCCTGTTAGATTGATGGTCTCTATAAAATGGAGTTTGATTGCTGAACAAGTTTATATAATGGCTACCTTCTCTCTACCGTGACAAAAATGGGGTCATTGGTATGAGAATTAGAGTTGATCAAACCACCATCCAAGGGATAGCGAATGATTCAAGTATTATTAGGTGAAGAAATTGTACAATAATTCAAGTATTATTAGGTTATGAAAGGAGAATCCAAAAGGATCATACAAAAGAACATAGATTGAGTAACTTAATACAACATTGATATTATAGCTGATAATCAAAAGATCTTCAGGGAGAAACTGTAGATAAGTATGGTTTACTTTTGGAGATGAGCTTTCTTTTCTTCTTCGGTCATGAAAGAGGTGATGGGAAAGGACTTGCTAACTCCAACTGATGTCTTGAAAGTGATATTGTCACCATCGATGGACATCTCGACTACAGAAACCCACACCATCAGGGGAGTCTTGGCCTTGGATCCTGTCATCTTCTTCATCTTTCCCTTCTCAACATATGCTGTGGTCTCGGCAGCATAGCTATTCTTGGATTTGGTCGCTGGATTGAAGGACTCATAGGGAGCCTTGCATTTCCACCACACGAAGCCAGTGGATCTCACCCTTCCACATTCTACCAGCTCTCCATTGGGAGCTACACCACTGGGAAACCCAAGCTCTTTCAAAAGATCCATTGAAAATTGACCACAGGCTTCCTTTCCACGGACGATTTCAGCCCCAGCTCTCTCATCAGTAGCCATGATTAGCTAGTAAATAAAACGTAAAGAGATTGATAGCAAGAAAACTCTTCAACTCCGCAACTGCTCAAAAGGGGCTATGCTGACTATTGTGGATGTGAATTCTGAGCAGATGGCTATCTATATATACAATAACTACAGGTGGGAAGGTGACCTTGTCTTTCCATCTCCGCCGATGATGACATGTTCCAAAGACAAGGTTGACGGCTACCGAACCTTCCATTAGGGAAAGAAGTCTTCATTCTTAATTAATGGTTTTATGATTTTGTTTGGTCAACCTAGGAATTGGATTACTTTCTCTACTGGTAGTCAGAATTGCCAAATTAGAAGTCAATCTTATGCTACTGCCTAACTACCTGGAAAGAATTTTTAAGCATTGGTTCTGTGTAACTTCTTCTGGGGAACAAAACTCATTTTATGGGATAGATTAGTTGCATTTAATAGCACAAATTTTTTCCTAACCAGCAAGTTTGAAAACAAATATATCTCTCAACCATTATCAAGTTTCCACCTCTTTTTTCTTTTATTACAAGTTTGCTCTTATGAATCCCAACCAGCCTTGAGCCTGAAGAGGACCTTGGATGGTTTTATATTCTACAAACTATTCCATACGCAAATGGTTAATACCAAATCAAAAGCTAAAATGAATAAAACTGGTAGAAAAATGGATATGTATGTAAATTAATTTCAATATTTATGAACAAATTTTTTGTTGGAGGGGAAGTTGTTACCATGGTAAAAAATTCGAGGGAAACTCAAGTTTCGACCAGGTGAAAATGGGAAACTTAGGTGGAAACTTGGGAAATTTCGAGGAAACCGAGGACTTTTCCGTACAAGTTTCGACAGGTTTTAGAGAGTATTTTGGGGTGGGATCCTGTATTTAAGCTAATTAGAGTATAAATAATACATTTGTTGTATTTTGCTAAAAAAATCAATGTAGATATGTCATTCAATGTACATAACATCAATGTACAGTTGTCCAAAAAGTACATTATAAACTTAACTACTTAAGCACATAACATTCAATATATAATTTATAACTTCAAAATAGTTGACAATAAAAGGAAAATACAACTTAGTGTTAAGAGGAGTGCCAAGAGTGGATTCATCCCGTGAGCTGAGTAGTACTATGCCTGTAACATCCTCTCCTCCAATCAACGAACATAGACATCCCATGACATTTTATGCCTATAGTTGTCAAGTTAATCGACAATTGTAACTTTATGAGTTTGGTCATCAATATGCTTAAGATAACCAACCTGAGGGAATACGCACTTTGGATAGGGTCCTGATGGAGGGGGTATTTGTAGTGGGTATTTGGGGAAACATGAAATAAACAAAAAAATTAAAAATTTGGGAAAGCTACAAAATTTACAGGAAATAGTCCCAAGTTTCCACAAAATTTGAGAATTTTTTTTCCTCATGAACCAACCGGGTTTAAGGGTTGAACCAACCGGTCTAACTGGGGTTGAACCAAGTTTCGACAAGTTTTGACGAAATTTCATTTCGATGTTCGAAACCGAGGACTTTTTCGGTCCTCATGAGTTTCTTTCGCATTTTCCAAAATGGGAAATTTCGTGAAAATTTCACAAGTTTCGATGGAAGTTTGTTCTATGGTTGTTACAAAAATAGGAGAATGAGGTTATGAATAGGAATGGAATTTTTTTTTTTGCAGCAAAGCTCATAATCTCTTGATCCTCGCTCACCATATAAAGCGGTAAGATTTTCTAAGAACTCAATTTATCTTCAAATTTGTTGGTTATCTTCATTATTCGCTTTAAAAATTATTCTTATTTGTTTGGTTATTAAAGATTTTCTAAATTTGGAATGTTTGGATAGTTTGGGGTGGCCCAAATGGAGGCTTTTCCAGGCGCCACTTTCTAGTGTGGAAACACTTGTACCCATGAATTTTTTTTTATCCCGGATACTGCCAGTTCAATATTTTGCACAGAATTCTGATTGGAGTTTTCTGGAAAAAGCTGAACAACGTTCCCACCATGGACCCTTCTCAGTAGGCAACCAAACAGTCCTAAAATGATAGTTTTGTTGTGATTTTTGTTGCTGAAGGGAATGAGCTTCTACCTCAGTGGCAGGCTCTTATACAGTTTGAGTCTAGCATAACTTGAAGGAAGTGAAAGTATATTAACCTACTTCCCCACCATTATTGAAGTAGTAGTGCTACTGTAGCATAGTTTTAAGTATGGCCTGGTGAGTCCATTGCTGCTTCTGTCTGAATCAATGTAACCTTGTACAGCCATGCTCTATGGTCTACAACCAAAATGATAACAGTTGGGGTTGGTGGCACAAAAATAGGGGGCAGGGGATGGAGAGGATGAAAAAGTGTATCAAAAGAAAGTGGGAATTTATTTGAGAGTGCTCTATATCCTGCTGTTGGGTACAGCCTTTTCTCTTACGTGTTAATTTTTCTAATAAAGCAAGTTGATGGGTGCATCTTTGCGAAAATATTGACCACTTGTCTTGCAGTATTATTAATTATTGGAGTTTATGTTGGTAATGGAAACATCATCATAGTTACCTTATAGGTTTCTTTAAGGATGTCAAATTTTAGACTTTAGAGACCTCAAAAAAAAAAATGGGAGACTAATTTTATATTACATATGATTGGACTGTGATTTTTCACAGCTTATATGAGGTGAGGACTTGCATAATTAATATTCATTTTGGTCATATGGTGTAGTCTTACCAACGCAAAGAGTGAGGGGAACAAATAGTTAAGTTGATATTTGGATTTCAGGCTAAAGAGATACATCAATGGAAGATGGAAGAACGTCAGAAATTAGAGGAAGCCAGGCTTGCAGGAGAAACAGCTCGTGCAATTGCTGAGATGGAAAAAGCAAAATGCAGAGCTGCTATTGAAGCTGCCCAAGCTGCACGAAAGCTAGCAGAAAGGGAAGCAAGTAGGAGAAGACATGCAGAATTGAAGGCCAAACAGGAAGCAGAGGAAAAGATGAAAGCACTATCTAAATTGCAAAGCAATGATGTGAGGTATAGAAAATATACCATTGAGGAGATTGAACTTGCAACTCAACATTTCAAAGAAAGCTTTAAGATTGGTGAAGGAGGATATGGCCCTGTTTATAAAGGCAGGCTTGATCACACACCTGTTGCTATCAAGGTTCTCAGGCCAGACGCTCAAAAAGGGAGGCAGCAATTCCAACAAGAGGTACATTTATACCCTTTTTTTCTCATATAGTAATTACTGTATTAACAGGATAACTCATCATCCAGTTTGGTTTTCCTCTCATCAAACTGCTTCAACTTTACATGATGGAGTACATATTTCTTTGTCTGTGACATGGTGAAGGAAATCCATGAATTTGCCATGATAGTTACTCTGCTAATTTCTTCAAAGGTCAAGCAAAGCTTTCTGGGTTCCTTAAAGGCGTTCATCCAAGTGCAATGATGGCCATCGGGGAAGGAATTCCTCCTCTACTGTGGCATGGAAAATTCAGTCTTTGTACCATTTGGGTTGGGGGAGGACTCCTTTACCCACCATTGTGATCTCATTATCTCTCCCACGCTCATTGATGTTCCAAGAACCCTATCCAAGCATAAAAAATTGTGGATGACAAAGATTCTCTTCATCATGGGTGAAAGAAAATATGGTCCTGCTTTCATATATTCATTGTCAAAAGTATCTTCAGATTCTTACAGTTGTGAATATGAACATGCAGGTAGAGGTATTGAGCTGCATCAGGCACCCAAACATGGTTCTACTCTTAGGCGCCTGCCCAGAATACGGATGCTTGGTATATGAGTACCTGCAAAATGGCAGCTTAGAAGACAGGCTTTTCCGAAAGGGAAACACTACACCAATCCCATGGGGCCTACGATTTAAGATTGCTGCAGAAATTGCTATGGGGCTTCACTTTCTCCACCAAACCAAACCAGAACCCCTTGTGCATAGGGACCTCAAACCTGCAAATATCCTCCTTGACCGTAACTATGTAAGCAAGATCAGTGATGTTGGGCTAGCGCGATTAGTCCCTCCTTCTGTTGCTGACAGTGTGACCCAGTATCGCATGACATCAGCAGCAGGAACTTTCTGTTACATAGATCCTGAGTATCAGAAAACAGGAATGTTGTGTATCAAATCAGATGTCTATTCCTTGGGGATAATGTTGCTTCAGATCATCACTGCTATGCCTGCCATGGGTCTCTCACATAAGGTAGAGAAAGCCATTGAGAATGGAGTCTTTAAAGACTTGCTAGATCCAACAGTGCCAGATTGGCCTGTAGAAGAGGCTCTGGAGTTTGCTAAGATCGCTCTAAAGTGTGCTGAGCTTCAGAGGAAAGATAGACCAGACTTGGGTGCTGTGGTTTTGCCCATTTTGAACCGGCTAAGAGATCTCGGATCCTGCAAAACTGAAACCAAGTGGGGTACTAGCTCTTCTAGTGATCTCAAGTATGGGCTACCTTCTTACAGAAAGATTACCCAATCATCATTAAGATTCTCCAGGGTTCAGGTGAGACTTATTGAAATAAATCTAGGTTTAAAAGATCCAGACTCAAAATCAGGATCATTCTTGGTCGTTTCCAATTTGGATTAGATCAGAAATGAAGAGGGTTAGCGGGAAATTGATCAGGAATGAGATCAGATTGACCAATGCACATCAACTAGAATCAGAATAAGCCTTGGCCAATTCTGATCTGAATTGTTCAATCTAACTCATCCAATCCTGATTCTAGAAATATGGGATTGAGTTTTCCTTCTTTTGTGGGTAGAGAGAATTCTTCCACTGAGGAATCAGACCAAATATGCTCAGCCCTGTTTAAAAGATTGGAATCAGGAAATATGCATCAACTAGAATCAGGATTAGGCCTTGGACGATTCTGATTTGCTTTGTCCAATCTAACTTATCCAATACTGATTCTAGAAACTTTTTATTAAGCTTTCCTTCTTTTGTGGGAAGAGAGAATTCCTTTACCATGGGTGATGTGATCCTATGAGTAGACTTCTCTGTCGTCATGAGCCCTCTATTATACAGTGTTAATATCCTTCTCACCCTTAATATAATGGTCAAGATCTTTATTCCCTGTTCATCATGGGTGAGTTGCATATGTTGGAATAAGAGAATATAAATACAAGACCCACCGTTACTTATGTGGGAAGGGTATAAAAGAATCTGTTGCAGGGCAATGCAAAAATATTTTTCCCCCCTAAATAAGAACACGAAAGTTGATGTGTCATATTTGACTCCTCCTGATACTAAAAACCTTCTATATGTTGCTGCGATTACACATTATCAGGAATTTTCGAGGAGCAGTATGAATGTTTCACAAGCAAGTGATTTCCCTTCAAGTCCACGACATATAAATGGAAGAGGAAGATTACCGAACAGCAGGCTAGGTGCAGCAGATGAGAGTAAGTGAACATTAACATAATGCTCAGGTTGATTTTCTGTGTTTATTATGCTCTTATTATTATTATTTTTAGTTTCTTTCCATTTTGGCCCATTTTTAAGAAATGTCATGGTGAAAAAGTTACATGATTAGCTAGTTTTGGTTTGTTTGTTTTGTTTTTTGTTTTTTGTTTTTTTTAATATATATATTTTTTAAAAGCACAAGCAGCCGTCCAGTGTTCTAGTTAACAAAACTGAACAAAAACAAGTTTGAGTTTACAAAACTAACAAAACCAGTGGAGATATTCCTTCTTTTGACCTTGCTAATTGATTTTCCCTTCCGATGTTCACAAACACTGCTTGACGATGCAAATGATGGAGAATCTAAATGCTAAGCATCATTGAGGGTTTTGATTTTCTTCACTTCCTTCTATCAATCATCTAGTTCTTTAAGGATTAACAATAGGAGGCATAACATCACATGTCTTGCTCTTCTTCAAGTGTTTTTTCTCTTCCTTCAAACACGATTTGAGCAGTGGATTAATTGCATGGTTCATGTTCATGAGATTAGCAATTTTGTTAAGTCTGATATCATTGATTTCTTACATGTCAAGTCCTTTGGTGTTTGACTGAAGCAGATGAAAATGGTGGGATGAGAATGTTGCCTGTGTTCGATGACTTTACACTATTCTGCATTGATTAAGAGTTTCTTATTCTAAAAGTAAAATTTACAAAACTATATTTTGGTTTTCTTCTTCATCTACTTAGTTCACTGGTTAGGTTCACCGGGATCACCTACAGAAAGATGTTCGATGCGCAGCCCGATATCGTCTCCTCAGCGATGAAAAAGTTGGGTTACGGTGATGTGATGGCCATCGATGGCAGATTCCAATGTTGGCGAAGGTGGAGGATGAGAGTGAAAATGTCTAAGGGGAAGAAGATATGCCATTTTGGTTAGTTTTGTAAATCCAAACTTGTTTTTGTTTAGTTTTGTGAACTGAAACATTGGATGGATGGCTGTCTTTGTCAAAACAAAGCTAAAACTAGCTCCTCATGTAATTTTCCCATAATCTTCTTCATGGGTAGAACGTTCTGAATCTGTGAAGAGGGCATGTAAGAATCTGCGAAGAGGCCATGTACAAAGTTTGGATAACTTCTGTAATACTGATTCAGGAGGTCAGAGATAGTTGGCATATGAGAGGTGAGAGACACCATTGCACTTGGCCTTTCGGCCGTGTGACCTATAATTAATGCATCCATGTTCCTGTATATCTCTTCTTCGTCCCTTTTTTCATATTTATTTCTTTTTTTATGGCTTTCCTCTTCACATTCTATCATCTTGGTTTAGTCACCTACACTGAATGTTTTGTCTATGGCGGTGCAACCATGATTTTGGAAAAAAACTAATCAAGATGAATTACACAGGTGCAAGTCTTGTCCTGGTGGCCCTGACCCATCCTGTGCCCAAATGGTGCTTGGGCTCGAGATTTTAGGGTCAAGGGTGGGCTTGGAATTATTGTTTGTACCATTTTGGCTTTAATATTAGTTCTGATTTAGATTTAGATTTTGATTATGACCTTGATTTTGTCCTTGATCCTAGTCCTAATTTTTGTGACTCTGATTTTGGCCCTAATCAAGATCTTAATTTTCACCTTAATATTAACCTATATGTTAATATTGATCCAAACATTAAAAATGGGAGATTTATACCCGTTTGGTTGGGTGAATCTCGTGCATCTGTAGATTTATAGGTATGAGGTGAAATCCAGAAATTTCATCCCTACTATAAAAGGATTAAACATTTGAACCATGACTCCATAAATGTTTTTTCAGGATGAATATTTAGATTTCATTACAAAGATTTAGGTTAACCAAACAGTTAATTTTATGAAACATGACTCCATTAATTTGAAATCTCTAGATTTTTGAAATCTTCAAACTTAAAGTAAGGGCCTATTTGGTTACATGAGTCTGGAGATTTCAAATATCTAGAGATTTCAAATCTATAGATTTCAATTCTATGGAGTTATAATTTATAAAATTAGATGTTTGGTTGTAGAATGAAATATGTGGATTCATCCTAAAAAACTATTTGATCGACGTGATTTTTGTGGACGTGCAAATGTATAGCTTTTTTGAAATCTCTGGATTTCACCCCAAACAAAAAAAAACAATAATCTGATCCGTTTTAGTGTAAAAGGTGAATCTCTAGATTTCATGAATCTAGAGATTTTTACAACCAAACGGGTATAATTCTCAGATTCATGAATCCAGAGATTTGAAATCTCTGGATTCATGTAACCAAACAGGCCCTAAGGCATTTTGATTTAATAATTTAATAAACATAAATGATTTATTTTTTACTTTATTTGTAATTTTGCAATAAACACATATATCTTTTGATGTTGAAAGTAAATGATTTATTTTTAATTTTTAATATGTTACGATTAAAACAGATTTATTTTCTTTTTTAGGTCATCAATGATAAAAACAACTAGGGCAAATAACACATAGACTCTTGTGTTTGTAATTAAAAAAAAAAAAAAAAAAAAAATCCTTTTTGCCATCTTTAAGATTTCCTTGGGTAGAAATTTAAGATTTTTTTCTTCGATGTATTATATATTGGTTAGACATATTTTAAAATTAGAATAATGAGAATTTTAAAAATTATATTACATTAAATATGAATTTTTTTTCAAATTTTTATATATATATTAGATAGTTCATATTTGAACATGTTAGATTTAAAATTAACACAAGTTAGATTATGTATATCTAAATTATTATATGATTTAAATTTTATCACATATAGTAGGTGTCAATAAAACCCTGATGACCTAGCCTGGCCTGATCTGAGCCCCATTTTTTAAACCCGAAGGGTGGGCTTGGGTTAGAAAAATGATCACAACTATAACATCAATGCAAGATTGGTTAGTTGGTAAGAGCATTCCTTGTTTTGTTTCTTAAAAAGTTGAGATAGGCTATTTGGATTGGGTTGTGGCTTAGGTTTTAATTTCAATTTTTGAGATCCGTTTAGGGTTCAAGACTGGCCTAGCGACAGGGGATAAGGCCAATTAGGGCTACGACCAACTATTCTGACACAGTCCAATCAAGGTAGGAATAGACTTGACTTGTTTCTGAAGGGTTCAGGGTCAGGGACAAGAATTGGCCCAAAGCCTTGTTACAACCCTAAGATGAAAGCATCCAGGGAAAAAAAGAAAGAAAGAAAGAAAGAAAGAAAGAAAACCATTAATGCAGAGAACTCCAGCCACCAAGAGCAGGGTTGATGAGAGTTATAATGTTCAAAATCAGCCTGTTTTGGCTGGAATGCTCTTTCGAGAATGTAATGCAATAATATGTAGAACGTAAATAAAGATCATGAAAGATTACTCACCTCCAATCTACCCAAGTTTTTGATTTTCTGCAACTCTGGTGATACAACTCCTTTTTTTTCTTCCCCTCTTCAACAAGCCTTGATCACTGATACAAATGCAGCAGAGCATCAGTCAGAGAGGTCTCAAAAGTTTCCCAAGATTTCTCAATGACAATGGTTGAGAATGTTCACGGTCAATAACTGCTCACAATGGATTAGTTTTAGTCTCTGTGGTTGCTTGACTCCATCCACAACTGCTGTCACACTTTATTTACTTAAAAATATGGAATTGCCGGGATTTGGATTTGGATCTTGGATTCAGTTCATGGGATTGTTACCGGGCATCAGCGGTCACCATATAATTATGGGATAATTATTGTTGGTACTTTAGCTTAATTATTATTTTATTAATTATTAATTCAATTTTATATGTTGTTTGTAATTAATGATGCCACTGCTATTAAATTTTATTAGTTAAGTGATGACATGACATCTTCGATTTATTCAAAAGTTTAAAATAACTTTGAAACTTTAATTACTTAATTACTTATATTAAGTTATATTACTATCCCTACTAATTAGGGGGGAAAAAGATTAACCATAATCCTAAACTTTTCTTATCAAAATAATAAAAAAAAAGAAATCTAAAATGACGAGAATACAAGGATAAAATTGGTATTTTTTAATTAGTTTCTTTTAAGTTTCCTCTTACAAAATTAGCCACTCAATGTTTCACTTTACAAAATTAACCAAAACTGAGTTTGCATTTACGAAACTAGTCAAAATATTGATTTTTCATCTCTTTGGATATTTTTTACCCCTAAAATTGATCACTTCGAGCGAGAAAATCACTATTTTGTTTAGAAAGAAAAAGTCATTATTTTTTTATACCCTTTGGACATTTTCACCCCTATGCATGTACGGTCAATTTTAAGGGTAAAAATGTCCAAAGAGATGAAAAAACACTACTTTGGCTAGTTTTGTAATTGCAAACTCAGTTTTAGCTAGTTTTATAAAATGAAACATTGAGTGGCTATTTTTGTAAGGGGAAACTTGAAAGCAACTAATCACGTGATTTTCCCTTATTTTTTGGCTTCTTAATTCTAGAAGGGCTAAACATACATTAAACATCAAACCATAATGGTCTACTAGCTAGGTATATGATTGGTTTAGTTGAGATCAACATCGCTTGATGGGAGGAATGTGGAAGGATAGCGGTAAAGTATTGTATTTTTCTCATATCCTTTCATCACACATGTAAGAGGAACATTTGCACATTGATACAGCGGATCATAAAACGCTTGGAGGTGGATTCTATAAAAAATGTGGTGAAGAGGTGTGAAGGGAATGCAATCTTATACCCGTTCAAGCTCATAATTTTGCCTTGTATTCCTTAATCTTTAAATTCCAGCTAGTTTGGTTGACAACAAAAACTAGATCACAAAAATCACAAATTGAGCTAAAGAGTTGAACAATAGTTGATGATTTCTTTTCGTATAAGATTTTTTTTCGACTCACAAACCTGAGCTTAATTTGTCGGACACCTCTAGAAGTTAAGTCCGATTTAGAAACAATAACGTCGAAGATCAGAAACTTAGAACTACGATGCTAAAAAGGATAGCAATATATGAGAGAGACAAAATCCTCTCAGGATTATAGATACTCATAAATGGACCTTTCATAGAGAAGTATATTATATATATGAGAGAAACACAAACTTCTTTCCATTTAAACTCGTACCTTTGCCTTGGATTCATTGGGCTATGTTTGGTTCTACAATTCTCTAGAATCGGCTTCCATAATGATGATTCTATTTTTAAAAAATCATTTGGCTAAAAAAGTGATTCAAAATCCACTTAAGTCCATGTATTTTAGTATAAATCAGGTGATTCTATAGAAAACACCTCAATAGCTAGTTTCAATTTAGAATCACCAAAATAAAGCATTATAAGTTAAGAGGAAGAAAATGGGGTAACTTCTTCATGTTCTCCTCTCCGAGCCGTGAGATTTTTTCATCATGTTCATTCCCTCCGCTTATATCTTTCTTTTTTTTCCCCTTTTGTTTTGGGTTCTTGCTTTCCTAATCTTCCAAGGAGTTCGTCTTTTGTTTTTTTCGTTGTGGATTGATCGTCTGCCATCCATGATCCTTTTGAGAAGAATCGGATCAAGGCGAGAAAGTTGTTTTATTTGCTTTAACCATTTACAATCGAAATTTCCCTGTGTGAAGAACAACCAGTTTTCAAGAAACAGCCTTATTTTTGGGTTCTCAGAACCTGGTTTTCCCTATTCGGTAATGGGTAGTTCTTGTGACAGAGCATTAGGGTTTTTGAAAATCCTTTTTCTCATTGTGACGACCTTGTTCGCCATTTTTTTTTTGGTTCGATGACCTTGTTCGGCATTCACAACCTGGTTTTTGCTTGGACTTTGAAACAAATCAACACCAACCCTTCAAATTCTGGAAACAGAATATTACATTTATTACCAATTATATGGAAATCACTCTTGCGAGATGTAAGCATTAACTACATTTTCTTTGTCAATGCAAAGTTGGTAGAGTGGTAAGATCCATACTTCTCAATGGAGTGGTCATGGGTTCATGGGTTTGACCCGTGCGAGCGACAAAGCTCCCCCTAAGGATGTAATCGAGGTGCGCACAAACTGACCCGAATGAACCTTAAACTCCAAAAAAAGAAAACAAAAGAGCTTTCTCTATTGATGGCTGAAATTCTAATTAGTTATTTTTCCTTAAATTTTGTTATTCTTTTGTAATGGAGTGCTGTTGATTTTCAAAGAATGTGTAATTGAAGAAAATTATTTCAGAAAAGTTGATCACAAATCAAGTCAATCAAGTAGTTTTGTAGGGAGATTCACTTATTAGAATCAAAGTAACTTAATGATTTTTCAAACAAAATTGGGAGAACCAAATAGGTTTTTCATTATAGATATGACCCTACAAAACTTAATTCTACCGAATCATGATTCCTTATAAACGTGATTATAATATTGCCTCTAAGGAATTACAAAACCAAACACAACCAGTCTTTTGTGTTCCAGCCAAGTTGCCGGCTAAAACGAGATTAGTTGATGCTTTTGTTTGGTGAAAGACATTTGGGTTATAAAACTTGGTCGGAAATTTCTTTAGTTCAGTGCAATTATTTAGCTTGAAACAATGGTCGTTAGATCGAGATCTCGATCGAAATTTCAATCTCAATTATTGAAAAACAAGTGATCAAGATTTTGATCACGATCAACATGCGGAATCTTTAGTGGCCCCTGGGACTTTGCAACCAATATTGATTTAAGAAAAAACATATGATTCGGTGTAATGGAGTTATTTGTTCACAACCTTGTACAAATTACGGTTCACTGCAACTTTCATAAATTGGGTTTCAAGGTGCGTTACCAATCCCAGCTTTGTGGTATTCATGAATGGTGCTTAGTCTCCTCGGTTTTATGCTAATAGAGGGTTGCGCCAAGGGTGCCCCCATGTCACCAATGCTTTTCAACATTGTCTAGCAAACTTTCACGGATTCTTTAGCCAAGGCTGCATCTCATGGTAATTTTGATTGTTATGCTCATTGTGAAGGATTGAAGACGTCCTCTGTTTGCTTTGTAGACGATTTGTTCATTTTTTGGGCTCAAACATAAAAAAAATGCTGTTGTTATGAAGGATTTGTTTGACGCCTTCTCTTCCCAGTCAGGCTTGTCTATTAATCAAGAAAAACTCAGATTTTTTTTTCATAATCCCATTCCAGAGGTTATGGAAGAGTTTAATAAGTCCTTGGGTTTCTCTATTGGTACATTTCTAGTCAAATATTATATATATATGAGGGAAACACAAACTTCTTCCCATTTAGACTCCACCTTTGCCTTGGATTCCTTAGGCTATGTTTGGTTCCACAATTCCCTAGAACCGGCTTCCATAATGATGATTCTAATTTAAGAAAACCATTTGGGTAAAAAGTGATTCGATATCCACATAAGTCTATGGAATAGTGTGATTCCATATTTTAGTGCAAATTAGGTGATTCTATGGAAAGCACCTCAATAGGTAATTTCCATTTAGAATCACCATAATAAAGCATTATAACAGGAAAAAAAGGAGGGAGGGGGAAACTTCTTTGTCTTATTCTCTGCAAGCCCTAGTGTGAAACTTTTTCGTCATGCTCAGTCCTCCGCTGAAATCTTTCTTTTTTGCCTTTTTTGGATTTGGATTCTTTGTTTCCTAATCTTCCAAGGAGTTCGTCTTTTGTGAAGAATTGAATCACGACAAGAAAGTTGTTTATATTTGTTGCTTTAACCATTTACGATCGAAATTTCCTTGTTTGAAGAACAATTGGTTTTCAAGAAACAACCTTCTTTTTGGGTTGAACCTGGCTTTTACTGTTCGGCATCCATTACCGAATAGTTCTTGTGGCTAGACTTGTAAATGGATAGCTGAAATCCGGCTCCGCATTCACATTCTTATTCATTTAAGGGTGTCCGTATCCAAAAATTTTCTTACTGGAAAATATCCGTATTCATCCGCTAAGCAACTTGATTCGGATTTGAATAGTTGCTTATCGGAGCGGATAATAATCAGATAAAAAAATTATCTAGATAGAGCGGTTAAAAGCCCAACTTCCCAGTCGGAGGTCTTGGGTTTGCATCCATTCGGCGGCACCTATATTAGTAATATTCCCCCCACCCTATATATAAACTCTTCGGATTAAAAAAAAAAAAAAGTATTCAACATTTTTTTCTTTGAATAGGGATGATAATCAGATTCGGAAACCGAGAATCGGTAACTAGATAATAGGATTCGAAAATCGGAAATCATCCGGTTAGAATAAAGTATTAAACACTTTTCTCAACAAAAGAGGTTAATAATTAGATTCGGAAACCAATAATCAATAATCAGAAATTGAAAATTGAAAAAAAAAAGGTGACAATCACCAATCAATAATTGGATAGTTTATTGGATCAGATTATTATCGGATATTTGATAAAGTTCCGCATTCGAATTCAGATGTCGTCTCTAAATTTCTGCCCGATTTGGACTCGGATTTGGATGATAGCGTATCTGAACCGAATCCTATTCGTTTTACGGTCTACTTGTGGTAGAGCATTAGGGTTTTCCAAAATAGTGATAATCCTTTTTTGCTTGATGACCTTATTCGGCATTCACAACCTGGTTTTTGCTTGGACTTTGAAACAAATCAACACCAATCCTTAAAATTTTGGAAACAGAATATTATATTTATTGCCAATGGTGGGTTAGTAAAGCAATTAAAGGCCCAACCTCCCACTGGGAGGTCTTGGGTTTGCACCCATTCGGCTGCAATAATATTTTCATTCCCATTTTGGTACGTAAGAAACTCTTAATAAAAATAAAAAAGAAATATTACATTTATTACCAATTATGTGGAAACCACTATTGCGAGATGTAAGCACTAACTACATTTTCTTTGTGTTGACTGGTGACAATTTAGTAGGAAGCTTTCTCTACTATTGGCTGAAATTCTAATTAGTTATTCTTTCCTTAAATTTTTGTTATTCTTTTCTTTCAGTAATGGAGTGCCGTTGATTTTCAAAAAGTTGTTCCAAAATTCTTTGAGATAGCTACATGTTGAAACCAGCAACCATAACCATATTCCCTATCGTTAGAAAATTTCAACAAATGCGAATAATTATAGCAGTACGATTTTCAAGATCAAGAATGTGTATTTGAAAATTATTTTAAAAAAGTTGATCACAAATCAAGTCAATCGAGTAGTTTTTCAAGGAGATTTAGTTATTAGAATCAAAGTAATTAAATGGTTTTTCAAATAAAATCTGGAGAACTAAATAGTTTTTTCATTATGAATATGACCCGACAAAACTTAATTCTACCAAATCATGATTCCTTATAAATGTGATTCTAATGTTGACTCTAAGGAATTACAAAACCAAACACAACCAGTCTTCTGTGTTTCAGCCAGGTTGACTGCTAAAACGAGATCAGTTGATACTTTTGTTTTGGTGAAAGACATTTGGCTTATAAAACTTGCTTCAGTTTAGTGCAATTGTTCAACTTGAAACAATGACCTTCGGATTGAGATCTAGGTCAAAATTTCTATATCAATTTTTTAAAAACAAGCAGGTAGGATTTCGATCATGATGAATAGAAGCAATATAGCTATTAATTTATCCAAATTAAAACTGAACCTTACTTTGATTTGATTTGACATATAAGAAAACCAATTCAGGTTAACTGAAAACTAAATTAGTCAAACAAATACAGACTCCCATAACCATAACTTCAGCTAAGAAAGTGAAGGATTTGATTTTCTCTACTATGAGTGTGACAGTTCAAAAATTGAAACGTTACACCATTTTGTCACATTTGAAAAGTTCAAACGTTCAAACGTTCAAGGTGGTAAATACAAAGCTTTTGGAAAATCGAGAACACAGTGACCATTGAAATTGGAAGCATCTCTGTCTCCTTTACAGCAACATCCCACTTCACCTTTCTTCACGAGAATGAAAAAGAAACTGTCACTTTTTCAAAAGGCATGGCACCATGATTGATGCATTTCGAAGAAGGGGTTTTGAGTAAAGGCACAAGGAGTGACAAAGAAAGGTTTTTACAGTTCAAGAGACTGCAATTTGAAATGGGTAATGGGAAGAGATTGGTATCTCTAAGAAGAAAAAGACTTTCATGGCTTCTGTGGATGATTGAAGTCTTAACAGTGGTGATGATGATCTCGTTTTTGCAGGCAACAATGGCGGATGATAATACTGCAATACCCTCAACAGGTTTGCTATGTTTTAGTAACTGTGCAACATGTCCACTCATCTGTTCACCATCTCCACCGCTAGTAACTTCTTTGCCACCACCACTGCCACTACCGCCGCCGCCTCCATCACCACCAGCTTCACCTTTGTACTCTTATATCCCACTTACACCACCACCTCCTTTAACACCTACAGATTACTATTCACCACCCCAATCATACAATCTTCCTGAGTCACCACCAGCTTCACCTTCGTACTCTTATTTCCCTCTTGCACCACCACCTCCGCCGCCCTCAAGTTATCTGAACACGGTGCCGTTTGCTCCATCTCCGCCGAGCAATGGACCTCATGACTACTCATATCCTTACTATTTCTACTATGCCTCCATGGGTACTTGCCTTTCCCTTCCAGCTTTCTTCTTTAAAGTCTTTCTAACTCTACTTTGTTTGGGCTTAGTTTTCCCTTTTTGTTGACAAGTTGTACAGGGTTAGTGTTTGATGCAGTGTTGTTACATGAAGTTCTATTCTCTGCAATGTCTAAGATTTAGGGTTTCCTATGTATAATGTTAGATTCTTAAACTAAACAAAAGATGCATCTTTTTTATTTTTATTTTTATTCTTCTTCCTCCATAGTGTAATTTACATGTATTTGTTAGATTTGTTCTTATTCTGATGTTTCTCTGTGATGGAAACCAGCATATTTTTTTTTGGGTCAAAAGAAACTTGCAGGTTCCACTGATCACTTAAGGACTGATACATGCATGTCTCTTCCCATCTCAAGGAAAATGCAATTAAAAATTTTTAATTTCTCATTCTTATTCAACCTATTTTTAGTTTTGGTCTTTTTAAACAGTCATGAACAAGGAAGATTAAAGAATTTTCCCAAAGATTTGTGCCATCATCCGTGTTCCAATCCAAGTTTTCACCCAAAAAAAAAAACACATATTTCATTAATCCAAAGTTTGTTCAAATGGAGCATTAATAAATTGCATATTCCCCATCACCATTATTGCAACAAGTATTTTTTTTCTTCCTGTCCGAATTTGCACGCCAATTGGCAAAAGATTAACGCTTCATAGTATGGGATTCACATCCTTTGTAATTCCTTTTCCTGTAATTCCCTGTAATTCCCTTATAGGATTGTGTCATGTGACATTTAAGTAATCCAATGATTACCCAACAAGCTAGAGTTTAAATAAAATTCAAATTTATGGGTGGATTTAAATAAAATTCAAATTTAGTTTAAATTAAATAACCTTTGGATTACTTAAATGTCACGTGGCACAATCCTATGAGGGAATTACAGAGAATTGTAAGGAAAGGAACTACAGAGGATGGTGGACCGAAGATCAAGAGAATGGAACTTTTTGTGCCAAATACAATCCCTATTCTATGTATAAATTATATATAAAAGTTACCTTGAAGATTTGATTGTAGTACGCATAAGCTGGTCAGATGAACCTTATATATAAAAGGGAAAAAAAAAAGAAGAATAAGAAAGCAGATAATCTTTTCTTGAGACGAGTGTGTTCTGATTCTTCATTACAAGAGAGGCTAAGTTGTGTTACATTAGTGCCTTCCTTGAGGCAATGTTAGAATTATTTGATGGCAACGGATCAGGGAAAGGCATCATTTGATTTACTTAATTACAAGTCAAACAATTTTAGAAAGTATAATCCAAATGCTTAAAGTCAAACACCTTGCTTAATTTTTTTGTATCATAATAAAAATTTAAAATATAAAAATGGTGATTCAATTGATCGATTTTTTTCGAAGAATAAATCAACTGAAGAAACAAAAACATAAAAACAGCTTTACCTCTAAATATTCTTAAAAAAATAAAGGAATAGGGACGGAGCCAAGATTGAACATTGGGCGACCGAATATATACGGGCCAATGCGGGACCTACTGTGGGTCCCATCTCAGAATATATTATTATATTATGATGTGTGGTCCACAGTAAAAAATTAGGTAAATTAATAGGAGGACTAAAACATAGATAATACAATTATAAGTAAATAAATTATAAAAAATAAATTAAAATAAAGTAAGGTGAAAAATAAATTGTGGGAAAAAAACTTTAAAATATCATGAAAAAAATAGGTGAAAAAGAAATTGTGGGAGAAATTATAGGAAAAAAGATAGATTTGAAGTCTATTAATTAAATATATTATAAAAACTCAATGTATCATAAATTAATTAAAAAAAATCAATGATTATGATTAGATATAATATATTAATGACATAAATTTAAATATCCAACTAACTATTAGTAAGAATCTAAACTTTATGATAAAGTTTAGGGATTCAAAAATAAAATTAAATGATTACAATTAAATATGATAAAATTGATGGCTGAAATTCTAAACAAGATTTAAATTTTCATTAATAAGAAATGAGAATTTAGGAGAAAGTGTAAGGATTAAAAAATAAATAAAAATCAATGATTATGATTAGATCTGATAAAATCAATGGCTGAATTCTAACAAGATTTAAATTGTTATTAGTAGAATCAAAATTTTAAGAGAAAGAAAAAACAACAACATAAAAAAAAATAAAATTATGCTTTATGAAAAGAATACTAAAAAAATCGTGAGTGTGAGAGAGAGAAAGAGATAATTTGAGAAACAGAGAGTGAATACCTGATGTAGAGAAGATTTAAGAAAATTCCGAAGTTTGCTAACTACTCCAATATTTTGGGAGCGTGTGAGAAAAAAAAAAGAGAACAAATAGGAATAAAAGAGATAGGAGATTGACGAGAGATTAAATAGGAGAGAATACATAGAGAGAAATTCATGGATCATGAGTTAGTTTTTAATTAGAATTTAACATTTTATTTAGTTTTAATGACAACCATTAGATAATGATTAAGAATTACATTTGTACCCATCATCTTTATCTTAAATTTTAATTTTTAATTTTTAGAAGGGGCTAAATAGTGGTATTTCACATGTAAAGTTAAAAAAATCAAGAAAAAAAAAAACAAGGATATTTAAAATTTCAAAAAATCCGCCCCCGGCCCCAACCGGATAGGAAAGTCATGGAAACAAATTTCAATTGAAAAATGGAGTACGTGCAAGTCAACTAATTGGTAACCCAAATTTTTTGTTTAAAAAAAAAAAAAAAACAGTTAATTTGGGCAACCAAAATCCTAATATTATAAATAAGAATTTATTTTGAACAGAGTTGTACACCTGCAACCGGATCCACACCTTCAACCCAATAAAAAAGTTGAGAAACCTTGCAAAAATGGCGGAAACTTTCAATGTTCTGTTACCTGGTGGCACCCCTGCTATGACTACTCGCCGCCGCCGCCGCTGCTGCAGTTGTCGGTGTTGCTTTCGTCTCTGCCAGATTTTTGGCATCATCTTCATCCTTAGCTTCGCCGTCACCCTTATCGTCATTTGCTATGGGAATCCATCGCCAATCACTTATTCAGTCGATGACGTCTCTGTGAAGGGCTTGAATTTGACCCTAGGAGGAGGTGGAGCTCTTAATGAGACTTTCCATTCTGAGTTCGATATCACAATCTCGGCTAACAACACTAGCCCCAAGATTGGAATCAGTTATCTATCAGGCAGTTCTGTTGCGGTTTATCTCTCTAATCTGCTACTCACCAATGGAACTATGCCTGTGTTTTATCAACCAGCACAGAACGTCACCGTTTTCACTGTCAACACAACAGGAGCTGCGCTTCACAAATTCTGGGTTACCAAAGAAATTGGACGGAAGATACCTTTGGTGGTGGACATTAATGTTCCTGTGATGTTGCAGCTTGCACCAAACTTTGGTGCTCTAAGGAGGAATGCTGTGAACTGCCATGTTCTTATCGACGGTCTTGAAAATGCTAACATTGTATCAAAAAAGTGCAGTGCTAGTCTGCTAAGATGGTAGTCTATTATTTTTTCATTTTATCTACCCTTTTGTATACTTTGTAAATAATTTGTGATTTCTCATCAAAGTGAGTTGAAGCTGGTCTCTACCTATAATGGCTATTCAATAATTTCTCAAACCAGTAAGTGCTAATTAAAGCTAGTCTCAAATCTCTAAATGAGTTTTTGTTTCAATAACTCACGTCTCAAATTATTAGCTAGTCTCAATAATTTCCCTGAAAACCTAATAATTTCTTTTTAAGTAATCTCAACAATGATGAGAAGGGCTAATAATTAATTGTCCATTCTCACTTGGTTTGCAATGGTTGGTGGTTTGATGTTTTATTCCTGGTCTGATCTTCTTGAACTAGAGCTAATCATTTATTGGTTGGACCAGGTGTATATATATGTATTTTATGTCGGTTCATTTCATTTATACAAGGCTTTCGATTTTTGAGGATTTAGAATCTTACAGAGGTTTAATTAAGGTTCGGGGCTTCTTCACTCTTCTCTCTTGGTATTCGATGATTCCGATGATTCCGACGGGATTCTTGGCTCTGATCCATCAGAAATCATGGGGCTTTGAGGTCTAGGGCATATACCTATATATGTTTGGTTGTGATCTTGAGCATGTACTTGTACTTGTACTTGTATCTTACCTATTATAGTGAAATTGAACTCTACTTGAGCTCTAGAAATGTAAGCCATATTGGCCGAACTCCGTCATTGAAGTCTTCATGTTTCCCTCTCTTTTGGTTTATTGTTGTTCAATCTCACACCAGATTAATCACCAAGTCACAATAGTAGTATAAAAGCCATGATTAGGGCTCAATTTTTAGTGAAATCAAAGGAATTTCTTGCAATATATCCCCGTGAGTGTCTGATAGGTTATTGTTTTTCGATTCTTGGCATTTTGGTTGAATTATTGATATCTATTGCTTATTGTTAATTTGATTTGATAGTTTCTTGTGCAATATGGTTTGGCCAGATTGATTGTCATACATATAGTTAATAATCTTGTCATTGTTTCATTAATTTGTTAACAATAACGTTATGCTATTATTGATTTGTGTAAGTTCTTGGGAATCTGGTTCGGCTAGTGTCTTAGATCATATGTGGTTGTCAAATTTTTGCCATAATTGCCTTGTTTGATGCCGTGTGATAATTTGATATATGTTATAAATAATATTGATTGTGGATATCCATCACCTCCAAATAGACAATACTTTC